>NC_141051.1:18646561-18834061 GCF_041138505.1 Cibotium barometz
ACTTTTTGCATTACATCTGGTTGGTATCAAAACCCTTCTGAGGGACCCTCCCCAATGGTTGAATGATCAGGGATCTCAATGTATACAAGAAGGAACAATATTTAGGTTGCTTGGTATTTTGATGGGATTTTGGGGTCATCATGCATCAAAGGTGGTCGTGGGGATGGAGAAAGTCAAAATGAAATTTGCCAAGTGGAAAGGCATGCAATCCAGCCTAGCTGACAGAGTAGTGGTCTTGAAGCACATCTTAATTCCTACAACTATCTTCTTCCTCTCTCCTACTGGAGACCATCATAAGCTGAGCTCAAATCGCTCGAGACACTCTGTAGATATTTTCTCTGGGGGAGAATCAGACAGAATCCGAATTCTGTCTATTGATGCTGCAGACAGAATCTAGATCCCAAAGGTAGCATGGAAATACTGTACCCTACCGAATAACAGCAGGGGTCTAAGTATCCTGGATTTAGTTGAACTTGCAGATAGGAGGTCCAATAAATGGATGATAAGAAGCCTGATGAACCCTTTGGAGGAATGTGCCTTACTTCTTCATAGGGATTCCTCCCTCTTCTCTGTCGTCCAAGAATGTGATAGGTGGAAAAATCTACCGGCCTTGATCCTGTTCTTTGGCAAAATCCTCATCAAGCCAAAGGGTAGCCCTCTGGTCAAAAGACTCTGGTCATCCTAGAACAGAGTCAAAATGAATTTAAAGCTCAATGAAAATATCACGCTGACAACATGCATCTATCATCAGGATTCTATCTGGATGTCAATTGTATGTTAGGACTACGTCCCCTTGCAATCGTATAAGATGGCTCAAAAACTCTCTAAAAAGGGCATCTCAGTCTGGGCTGACATATGGAACTTCACTGAATAGAAGTGTATGTTTGCAGAGGTGTTAAAACAGTAGTTCAGGCTTAAGAAGATGTCATGATGCTCCTCCAAAGTATAACACTCTAGCATGATCACAATGAGCAATACATTCAGTTCAAAGGTGTGCTCTTTTCCTAGGACATTTGTATCGAATACCCTGTTGCCTATTCCAAGATTCAGAAATTGCAACTTTGAGACCTCTTTGCAGTACACAAAGTGTATGCACAACCAATCGCCCTTCCTACAGTTCTAAAAACAGAATTCTGCAGAGAATCGAAACGCACCCGAAACGCATTTTTAGCCCTAGAAATTCTATCCAATAGAAATTATAGTAGCCTTGTAGCTCTGCTCCCACGAAGAAAGCTCCTTAATCGGTGTTTGTTTTTGCCGATGCCTCCCGATGAGCTCCCGACAAGGGTGTAATAGCCAACACAAAGGGGGAAGAGTAGGTGAAGCTCTTACCCTCGTACGGCTTCGTGTGCTTCTCTTGCTTGCCGCTCAGTACTTAGCATGAACCACGCTATGATACCATGAAAAGATGCAAGGGAGAAGAGAGCTTGAGCTCTTGCAAAGCACACACACACTCACGCAAACCCTAGAAGAGAACACACACGGTGAGAGGCTGAAATTTCTTCTTCTTCTTCACACAACAAAAGAGGTCTACAAAGAAGATAAAGTGACTAACACACATAATAGAGTATATACAAGCGGTCCATAATGTGAACACGCTAAGAGGAGTGGGTAGGTGTGGACTAGTCGATTTAGTCCAGCTGCTGTAGAATCTTTGGCAAAGATATATCAGTGCCAGCTACCAAACCCACCAGTGATCTAAATGCCGAACGGTCATGCAGGCACCTCATAAGTGTCAGCTCACGTTGAGCTTGACATCTCAACAAAAGTTTTAATGTATCATTTCCCATATACAAGGCTTGAAAGGGGATAGTCCTAGACGCATTATAAGCAAACTCTATCAAATGCAGAAATTTGAACCCTTTCTTAGGTTCTTGAGTGTAATAACTCTAAGCATATCTTCAATAACTTGATTTATCCTTTCTCGGTTTGCCCATCTATCTTTGGATGATAGGCCAATATTCATATCTAAGTGAGTGGCCTCAATATTCATATCTAAGTGAGTGGCCTCAAATAAAAGTGGTCCAAAACTGAGAAGTGAACTTATTATCCATGTCACTGATGATGCAATGAGGTAACTCATGAAGTCTTACTATTTTTCTTACAAAGATATGGGGTAGTGTCAAGAACCCGGCTACCTTATTTACCTTAGTTAATGTGTCCACCACAATCTTGTTGGAATCACATCCACCTTATATAGTTGGGAGCCCATTGATGAAGTCCATTTTGATATATTCCCACTTCATTTGTGGAATTTCTAAGGGATGAATCTTCCCTAGAAGTTTAACTCTTTTAGCTTTGATTTGCATTGCTTTACATAATTCAATACACCCCTCTTTAAACCAAGCCAAAAGAAACTCCTTTAACTGAAGCATAGCTCTTTGCATAACCTAGGTGTCCCTAAAGGATTATCATGTGTCTCAGAGAGAATCTTTTTTCTAATCTCTCCATTATGGGGAATGCATAGCCTTCTATGATAAAATCGGCATCATCCTCCAAGGTAAAGCCTTCAAGATTTTGATCTCTGTTGCTATTAGAGATTAAAGTTTTCATAATTCACTAAAAATAAGGAATTAGAGGGTATAGAGATGGCCATACTAAAATCTTAATGACTAAGAGTATCAACTAATACATTTTCCTTACTATGGGATGAAATTTAATTCAAAAATTGAACTCTTTAAGCTCTTGTAATTAGAAGTTAATTAAAATCTACGTCCTAGCAAGTAATTCCTCCAGAGCTTAAGTACATAAAACACTACCAAAAGCTCCAAATCATGGGTAGGGTAACTCTTTTCATGATGTGGTTGAAGCTTAAATCAAGATTCATATCTACCTGGAGGCCCTTTTTGCATCATGATAACACCATTATATTGGATATCTCAAATTAAATGGTAACAAGATACTCCTTGATCTTGTTTGACCATGCTCAAGGTGCTTGCTTCAATCATACAAGGCTTTATGTAACCTTCACACATAATCTAAGTGTGCATCACTCTCATAACTCGGTGGCTGCATATCATGCACACTTATTCTTACACCATGCAAGAAAGCATTCTTTACACTTATTCGTACACTCGGTGGCTGCATATCATGTACACTTATTCTTACACCATGCAAGAAAGCATTCTTTACATCCAATTTCATGTAAATACCAGCAACCCTTTACTGCAGCCATAGCAATGACAACTCTCATGCTACCATTCTTGCAAACAACCGATGGGATAAATGACTCCTCATAGCCAATCCCATAGGTCTATGCATAACCCTTGGCAAACCAATCTTACCTTATCCTTGCTAACTCATCCATCCAAGTCATAATTAACCTTATATCCAAGTCATACTTAACCTTATACCCAATTACCTTCTTTTTCTTAGACAAAGGAGCTATATCCCATGTTGCTTTCACATCCAATGATGCCATCTCCCTCGTCTATATAGCATCTTTCCATTTTTTATTTCCAAGTGCCTATACTAAAATCAAGTGGGCTATAATTCATATATTACTTTAACCATGTAAGCATAATGACCAGTTATATATCTATCATATATAAACCTGTTAATAGGGTATCTAACACTCAGAGACCTACATACACCTGGATCACTTCTAGGTGTCCTTAAAAAAAACCCTAATTCTCCTTGTACTAGTAGTAATCACACTGACAGAATGCCAAGCTCCTTATCAAGGCTCTACTTAGAGCTACTAGATTTACATATGAGTGACTTGCTGACAGATCAGGCACAAAAGCTTGATTTACCTTTTCCTTCCCTTTGCATGATATATGTGTCCCTACATCTAACCTACCTGATAATGGACTGACACACTAGAGACCATATGAGTGACTTCTGAGAGATCAAGCATAAAAGGTTGATTTACCTTTTCCTTCCCTTTACGTGATACATGTGTCCTCAACCTCCCTAGTCACTAGATCCACTACTAGAGGACTCTCAAGGTCCATTAAGCAAATGTGACTACTTCTCTACATGTGAGGCATCATAATTACTTCTTACATTTGTGTCTTGTTTTGCCGTCACTAGTGCATACTAGAAGCTACTCATCTCATCAAAGACAACATCTCTGCTTACTCGCATCTCACAAGTGGTAGAGTTATAACATCTATAACCTTTATGCTCCAAAGTATATACCAAAGAAAATACATTTCTCTACGTTTGGCCCTTAATACTCTCCCCCTCCATCTGATCTTAGGTTTTTTATTTGCATACCTTTTTCTTCTCGACCAAGGCTTTAAATCTCTAAAAGTGAACAAACACCTCACTTTTGTCCTTCATGAAATAAACTCACACTTTCCTAGTGTGATCATCATCCATAAATATAACATAATACCCTGCAACCTACAATTGTTACAGTTTTGGTCACTTTCCCCATACATTTGAATGTGTAACATCCAATGGCCCTGTTACAGTTTTGGTCACTTTCCCCATACATTTGAATGTGTAACATCCAATGGCCTTGTATTGATATGCTTTTCATGCAAGAAAGCATGTTTGGCCTACTTACCAAGGTGGCATGATTCACATACTTTATGCATACCATCAACCTTAAACTTTGGCAAACCTATAATAATATTTTGGGCATGCATAGACTTCAATAGATATATATTCACAATATGTCAATATCTGTAAAATGATACCCATTCCCATGCGCAAACATGGCTACCATAACCTCATGCATGTTAAGTAAACATTGTGTTATTTTTGTTACCCTTTGCAACCAAACGGTAATGATTTTTGAAATAGTCCACAAAACATCCTTGAGGATTAAACCTCACTTGTAGACCCTATGCTCAAATCCCTAAGATCTTGCAAAATCCTAATCTTCTTAAGAATAATTATCTGATAGTGGGCAGGGAGGAGTTGTCTAAGCATGGTTATTTCTCTACAAAAGATATCATTTTGAGGCATTGTCAATGTCTATAATAGCCTAATAATAGTATACAAGACCACCAACCTCTTCTAGCTCATGACAAACAATACTATTCTAGATGAGCATTTCTATATTCCCTTTGAAGATAACCCAATAATAGTCTACAAGACCACGAGCCTCTTCTAGCTCATAATAAACAATAATGTTCTAGATAAGCATTTCTATATCCCCTATATAGGGATCTTAACAACACACATAACAGCATAGAGATGGTACTGGTTTTCCCATACATAAGTCTAACATGCCCACCCTCTGTCTCCAAATAGCTCAGCTTCATGTTCCAAGACTCGACGATGAATAGTATGGATGCAGTCCCTTACATGTAGGTCAATCACCCACTCATTTAGAGGGCTTCTAAAAAGACATCACTTGGTATTCTAGCTATGCTTCCAGCAAGATAAATAGCCAGTATTCTCAGCCTCATCATTCTTTTTCAATAAGGAATAAAATTATGACCATTGGTCTACTATAATACCACTAGTGAGGCCCCAACCCACTTGCCCTCACATCTATAACCACTTGGAATGCATGGGTTTCCTCCACTTGGGTCCTAAAATTTTGTTATCGAGCCCAATGGGGTAATGGACACACTTTTAAAAACTTAAATAGCATTGATTCCATTCATTCTTATACAACCAAGTATACGAATCTAAATGGACACAACTTCAAAAACTTAGATAACATTGATTCCATTCATTCTCATCACATAAGAGAGTATAACCAAGTATAAGAATCTACATGGACACAATTTCAAATAGCATTGATTCCATTCATTCATCACACAAGAGAGAACAACCAAGTAGAAAAATCAAACCAATAATGTAAGTATGCTATATTTTATACAACATTCTCATGCATGGTTCTTATAAGAACTTTCGACCTCTCATTTATGCTGAAAAAGAAAAGTAATAGACTCATCTGACCCACCCAATCATAGGCCAATATGTCGACCACCACACTCCCCTTATTCTTATTTTACTCCATAATGCTTAGACTATGGGGTGACCCATCTAGGGAGCCCGAACACCTGGGTGTGTCACTTTGCGTGAGGGCCTCTCTCACCTATGAGCCCTTTCACCCCCAAGCCACTTCCCTTAACCTCACCCAAGAAAAACCAAAGGATATGTCATTGGCTGGTAGACCCTAGACTCACCTCTTTCCACCACGACAAGTGAAAACTTTCTTTCTACCCTCATCAATCTCATCAGTAGACCACTATGGTTCAAATCCTTTTTATAATACCATAATAACCTTTTCAGTACTCTTACATGAAAAAACGTTTTTCATAGTGCTTTGACATATTCATTTTAATTTCTCTTTAACTCACCCACTTAGCTATTCCACTTTAGAAGAGTAGATTCTATGATTAAACAAGCTTTTTGGTACCATCACTTGTAATTTATGTCTAAAAAGAAACAACATACCTAAATTTTAAGAGAAGACATAGCCTTCCACACTGATAAAGAATAAGAACTCTCTTTAACCTTATTCACACTCACAAATCCCATGCTTCTCTCATAGTACAATCATAGGGAAACCATAGCTTCCGCTATGCCCGATACAAGGATTGATGGGCCTTGCTCAATCCCAAAATAATTACAAATAAATAACATCCTTTCCTTATGTAAAGAGAAATCTACACCCTAACACATACTATCTCACAAATTCAACATCATAAAGCAAGCAATACTCTCCTATCTTGGGGAAGGGAAGAACTGAATTAATCTCTATTCTTCCTAAAGCCCATAAAAGAGATATTTAAAGAGATGCTTAATAATTAAGAAATCATTAGGGAAGGGAAAAATATCCACTGGGAGAATTCCCATAAGCAACCTACTGGCATTACCAAGAAATTGATTACGGCCTAGATTTTTCAAATAATTTTATTTCTCTTAATACCCTAATCTATACGCATAATTCTAATCTAATTAATTATTTTCCCTTGATTTATTTTATGATAAAGAACTCTATAATTAAAAATTGAGAGTAAGAGAGAGAAGAATAAGAAAACTCAAAGAATTAGCCTAATTTATGCGCATAATTCTTATCTAATTAATTAATTTTCCTTAATTCATTTTATGAGAAAGAGCTCTCTAGTTCAAAATTGAGAGGAAGAATAAGAAAACTCAAAGAGTTAGTCTCATAGGGCACTATATACAACACTCCACAAATTCATTAGAGGTATAATTAAACCATAGGGAAAGCTTAATTAATGATTAATTCCTAAAAATTAACTAAAAAACCATAATTTTTACTTACAACACACACATCTTGGCTTTGAAAGAGAGAGAAGTGGTACTCTTGCTCCAAAAACATCTCTAAAAGCACCGAGAGTGTAAGGGGTAGTAGTAGGAGACAATACGCATCAAAAGAGAGACTTGATAATGATCAAAAGCTATCACTAGAGAGAAGGGGAAGATAAGAATCCAAATAGGCCAAAGCAGGCAAGGGAAAGGTGGGATTTTCTAGCCATGATGAAGTAAAGAGAAGCATCCAAACATGCCAAATTGGGTAAGGGAAAGGTGGATGGTGGTGGCCTTCATCATGAGGAAGGAAAGAGAAGTATCCAAACATGCCAAATCGAGTAGGGGAAAGATGGGTGGTGGTCGTGGCCTCCCATGGAATGAGGATGGTAGGAGGAGAGATGAGAAGCATCCTTCCCATTCTAGAATGTGGTATGGGGACACATGGATGAGAATGGGCAAGAAGGCCCCTGAATAATAAGGTCTAAATGACTAAACTTATAATTTGTGCACATGTAGGTGCCCGAATGGCCAAAGTTTCACCCTTCACACTTATGTGTTCCAAAGGCCACCCACCTACTAGGCCAAAATTTCACCTTGACAAAAATCCCAAGAGTAAATCTTTTGGTGATCAAAGATATTATTTTTCTCTGATAAATTACTCATGCACCTTGTCCAGCTCAAAATCAAGATTTATCACCACCATGACTTCCTATAATGCTCTTCTTAAGAATTTTCTAACTCATCACCTAGTATAAATTTTCTTATCTAATATTTAATATGCCATTACCTTATAAAATCTAGAAATTATCTATCATTTTCTATTTTTGAGGTTTAAAATTAAGAAGTATTATTATATCCCCTCATAACGCCTAGCTTCAGAAATTTTATAGCTAGCTTTCCCATACAAAATTCTCAAGATTTTCTATTAAAAAAAAGAAAATAATTAATTGAGAGGTACAACATTAATATGCAAGAAGTGTGTACTTAAATCCTTCCGTCAAAGTTCCAAATGGTTCTTTTGGAAGTACACCATGAAACTTTTACATTATTAGACAAGGCATTAGAGAAGACAATACTTGATGCATAAAATACTTATCATTGTCTATGTGGTTTAGGATGCCTTGAAGAGTTATTTGCAATCACGTAGGAAATTTTACAAGGTCTTCACATTGGCTTGTATCTCATTATAACTCTCAAATTTCTTTGGTTTGAATTATGGCTTAGCCTTAGATGTTAAAGTTAACTTGCTTGCATTGACCTCTACTCTTCAAGCATCTCCACACACTCGTTGATGTGATAAATCTCCATTAACTCTTCTTTAATTGACACATGCACTCAATTTCCTTGTTAATGACACTTTGGGAAGCTGATGTTTAGTATTTAGCATAATAATAATATTTGTACAAACCATGAGACATATATAGGAAAATGGGTGAATATTTTTACTCGCAAAAACAGAGGATATCCTATGGTATACTCTTGCTACTTATCACACTTATTTTCTTATTCTAGGAATCAAACATATTTTATCTTTGAACGTCTAGTTTGTTGTGTTGTTAACTCAATGTACTTTCTTTTCACTTGGAGTTCATAGAGCCTTGTAGTCCTCCTATTTTATCTTATAGTAGTATCAGTGAATCCTATCATAATGATGAAAAGGACCAAGCTAGGGTAGGTGAGTGATTTTGGAGACATGTCTACGGTGGATTTGATGATTCAAGGTGTAATGAAGCAAAACTAAGGTCCAAAATATGTAAATAACTTGGACACTTACATGTACTCTTGGCTTCTTTAATGGAGATGGCCTTTCATGGTCTAGGGCTCATGAAAAGCTTTCCTCATGGTGAGAGGTTAAATCACTTCGGCCTTATGCATCCTTCTTTGCTACATGTGCATGTGGATTTCTTCTCTTTTCATCATAATCACATGGATTTCTCATATGTGTTAGATGCTAAATGAATGCTAGATGTAGACTTTATGTGTTGATTTCTTTGATATTTGGTCTAGATCCATTTCAATTGGTATCATAGCTTTGATTTTAATCCACTTTTTTATTTTTTTCCTAGAAATTTCTAAGTTTTCTTGATTTTCTTGAACAAGAAAATGGGAAAACTGGATGGTTGAATCGTTTAATATTTGTTGTTTCTAACCTTTTGGAGCTTTGATCTTGATTTTGGGAGCTTTCTAATGCATTTTGAGCAAGAAATTGCAAGAAAATAGCAATTTACATGTGTTCTTGGCAATTTTCTTGATTTTTTACATAATATTTCTCTGTACTTTCTTGGATTTTCTTGATGTTGATGGGGAAGAGGGTGGAGATGAAAAATTTAACCTCCTCGTTTGGCCAATTTATAAGGGTTTTGTGTGAGGTTTGAGCCAAATTTTGAATTTCGAGACCAAATTTGGGACTGGGACCAAATTTTGAGTAAGTTTTGGACCAAAATTGGGGGAAATGCACTAATCTTGATTAGAGATGTTAATCAAAACGTTTTTCTATAAGCATCCCTCATGTGTTCAAGTTTCTATGGCCATAGACTTCATTTCCAACTTCTTTTTAGCTACCATTTCTTGGGGCAAAGATTGAGCAAGGTCTCTATATCATTTAGAGTAGCATTTTGGAGGAGAGAAGTTGTGATTATGTGCCATCTGTAGGCTGCCATCTTTTTTCAGCATTTCATGGAGATTGGAGTGGCCATAAGAGTGGCTAATGCTTAGTAATTCCTTGTATATTGTTTAGCATCAAGTATGGGGTGGTTAGAAGCCATTTAAGCACTCTACCATAACGATTTTGCACGTAAGGAAGCCATGAAGGCTGTGTTTGTTTTGTGGAGAAGATGGAGTCCATAATCATAAAATCGTGGCTATAATTCTCGGAAATACCAATATTACGTGTAAGTTAGCTTGCCATCTCATAAATTTCTTCAAAAAAAATCCTCTCTTGCAAAATTAGGGTTCCATGAAAAATTGGGATTCCCCACCAAATTTGAAAAAAAAAGTCTTCATCAATTTCCATTTCATGCTTGGCTACTTCCATATAGGTGATCAATTGTTGCATAAATAGAAGATTTCATGGGAATTTTGACTTCTTTGCATTTTTGAAATTTCTTGAGAGAATTAGGGTTTGGGATTAGCTTTTTCATGAAATTCTTGCATAATGT
The DNA here is from genome assembly GCF_041138505.1 of Cibotium barometz. Lineage (NCBI taxonomy): Eukaryota > Viridiplantae > Streptophyta > Polypodiopsida > Cyatheales > Cibotiaceae > Cibotium > Cibotium barometz. Next base: position 18,656,908 of record NC_141051.1, read on the forward strand.
TGCTATTCCAACCTTTCTCTACCCATACATGTGTTCAATGTTTGATTCCACCCAAGATTTAAGGCTTCTTGGCTCTCTTGAATGATTTGGGGTTTTCTTGAAAATTAGGGTTTCCAATTAAAATTTATGAGATCCGGGTGTTAATTCTCTTCTCCTATCTCTCCTCTACCCTCTCATATCATTGATTTGCTATAATGATCACAATTTTAGGGTTTCTTGAGAGAAATATGGTTTTGGGAATTGCCTTTAAAATTAGGGTTTGTGGTGGGATTTCTTGAATCAATCCACAATCCTTTTTCCCTTGATCTTCTTTACACAATCATGTATTACTTGATCAAATTGGCCAAGGGTATTAGGGTTTTGGGAGAAAACAGGGTTTAGGGTTAATTCTTGCATATCATGGGATTCTCATCACTCTCTTGCATATAGCTTACATTGCTCTAAACCTGTGACTTGCTCTCTGTCATTCCCACACATTATTCCAATCACTTTCACCCAATACATGCAAAGAAGCCAACAAATTGGATTGAAATTTATGGTAATTTTTTTTTAAAATTGAGTGAATATGCATTGAAAGGATGCTATTTGGATGCCACATGATGCTATGGGTATGCCGGAATGCATTGGTGCAAGGGTATGCAAAGGGGATGGTTGCGGTTGACATTTGGGCATACTCTGTAGATTTTACAAAAGTACAATTCAATCCTAGGGGTTTTGAACTGACCCAAATTGGACACCTACACTTCATTCCCCATCCTAACACCTTCCAAACAAGCCAAATGATATACCATTTGGAGCTATTCGTGAGTGGTTACACCCGTTCTTCATGGGACTGCCCTGTTTTGACAGTTTGTAAACAAAAAATGATCTTGTGGACTGAACTTGATGGGTGTGTGGTACTCCTAAAAGGATCTTAACAAGCTAAATATTGCTTAAATCGGACTCTTGAGTTAAGGTCCATTTTTGGTTAAAGCTTGTTTCATAAAAACCCAAAACAGAGAGTATTAGGACCCGTACTACTGAACTTAAACTAATCACATAGGCTTATTCTTCATCCTATTACCTTTATATAGAGCCTTAGTTTGTTCAAATCGGATAACCCTAGCTCCAATTTTTGGTAATTTTCTTAAAACAATCCATTATGGCTACTGGCAAGCCAAAAGGTCATCCCTGGAAGCTATTTTTGGCCACGGAAGACATGGAAGGGGAGGAGTTAGTGGAGCATGGCAACATTGATGCAAATGGAGGAGTTGGAAGAGAAATTGATTGTGACAAGCACTCCTAAAAGAACTTCTCCATCAATGGGGCAAGCTTCAAAGCAAATTATAGAGGAGGCAAATATGGGAGGCACCATAAGCATACATCTCAAGGTGCACAAGCCATTTCAAATGATGCCCTCTTGCAATTACTTACAGAAAGAATCTATTTTAAGCCACTTATGGAGAGGTTGGATGTCATCAACCTTTGAATATAAGGTTTGAATTTATGACTACCAAGATTGGGGCTATTGAAGCCAATTGGAGCAACACCATGAAGATGTTATTGGTGGTATGCATGGGAGCAAGCAGCCTATGCACACGGCTTCTCATGGTGGTCATAAGGCAGGCAAGCAGCTATGCAAGAAGCTTGTCATGGTGGTCACAAGGAAGGCAAGAAAACTATGTAAGAGGATTTTACAAGGGCTACCTATGAGAATCCTACAAAAGAATGCCTCATGAGGGAAATGAAGTCTACATCCTTCCAAGGCGGTCCTTCTCAACTACATGGGAAGTAACATACATCTTGGTTTACACATTTGGAACCAACCATTGGAGAACCTAAAAGAGTATCTTCACATCCCAAGGGAAATCAATCTTCTATGCTTAAAGGGGAGTTGTATGTTGATGGTGATGTTGAGTATGACTGGGAACATATGTCATCAACAAAAGGCATAGGAAAGCCTATGATATATGGATGGAAATGCCTAATTTCATTAAGAAATATTACAAAGATTGGCTCAATTTTTCAATACTTACATGCAATTCTCAATTGATGAGGATATTGATAAAGAGGATGTTGATGCAATGCAAGCAAGGAGCTATCCATTGTCAGTGCCTAGTGGTGGTGGAGGAGAAATGAGCACTTAGATGTCCTCTAGGCAAGATATCTTTGATACAAGGAAGGAAAGGTCTCAAGAGGGGACAAGTGCATTAAGGACTCTTATGCAACAAGGTGGGACAAATAAGAATCATATACCCGTGAATCAAGTTGATGTACATGATGATCTTGGGGGGTTCACCTCAAAAAAATTTAGTGTACCACGTGAGTTCAGCAAGAGGGGTTTTTTAATTAGATACATTAAGAAAATTTAACAGGGTTACATTAATAGAAGGGGTTTTTTAATTAGACTTTAGAAAAAAATTCGTTAGTTTATAAAAGTAAAGAGGGGTTGTTTAATTGGGAAAATTCTTTTAGGTAAGGGGTTCTTAAAATACTATTTGAATGCACGTGATACATAGAGTTTCCTCTTAGTGCACCCCCTGAGATGATGAGACACATAGTCAAACATTATTTTCCTCAAAGGAAGTGATTGGAAGAAGGCAATGTGCAATGAATGATCTTAAAACCTCTACAAGTGTGGCCAAGAAAAATAACAGTAACATTTGTGAATTGTGGGTACCTACACTTGGTTTTCCTCTTGCTTTGAGTGGGGATAGAAGATCTATTATGCACTCAATGTTACAAGATTTTGGCTTGAGAAAATGCAAAAGAGGACATCCATTCACTATCACATTTAGTCATTGCATAGATTATGACTATGTGGGTCTTTATGCACACATTGTGGGTGTTGAAGTGGATGAGACACTTGCTGTAATTTATGAGTACTCATTTGTTGATAATAACGAATGGGATGATGACTCATTTGTTGATGATACATGTGATGACCATGCCTTGGATGATCATGCATTAGGTGACACATTGAGTGGTTCGTGGAAGATTCATGAGAATGCATTGTATGATCCATTTTCAAGTTCAGCTTGGAAGACATATGATTGTCTCTTGTTTCACTCTATGAAGGCTTAGAAAATGTGGATCATGATGCATACATGGGAGAATTGTCTCATGAAAATAGTGTCCATACATGTGTTGATGAACATGCATATATGGGTAGTACACATGTTCATGGAGATGATGATAGTCTTGAGATGACATATTTTACTCCTATTGATCATGACTATCACATGGATTTTACACATGCTCTATATGTTGATGATGAAGTATGCATTGGTAGTAAGCATGCTGATCTTGAGGATGACACCTATGCTTATGGGGATGCTAGTTATGAGGCATGTGCCTTTATATTTAGTGGATGTCATTCTTATAAGATAGGAGGATTTGGTGCTATAGCCATTGATGATAGAGTATCTCATACCAAGGTGGTGTTGGGTTTGTACTCCGAATTGTTGGATGCACCGTTATGTCTTCCTTTCGATCCAGGAGGTCACACCATTATTTCATGGTGGTTGGATGGTCTACTTGATGGTTATTCATTCGATCTAGGAGGATTGGCTAGTCGCATCACCGACATGGGCTTTCTATATTCTCTATTCAATCCAGGCAGTTTGATAGCCATTACTTTAAATTCTACATAGCTTGGATCCACATTTTGTCCATGCGGTTGTAGTTGTGTGGATTACCTCATCTTCAGGGCGATACTCATAGATTTTTCATTTGAACCTGGTGCTTGGAATAATGGTCACATTGGGATGACAAGGCATTTCAAAGGGATAGATTTCCATTTGACCCCGGTGGTGGGATTTATCTATGAGAGGATTGTTCACATTTTTTACTTGTGGATGAGGATACATGGTAACCACTTTCTTAGGTGCAACAACAACAAGCTCTATTATGTGATGATGTGGTTGGGCCATTTGGTATTCATGATATGGGCTTTTATGACTCCTACATTGGAAGATGTACATTCTGGAATTTTTTGGATAGATTTGGGAGAGGCATTTTTGGAGTCTTTTGGCTACCTCAATGAGCTCTAAGGGTGACTATGATGGTAGTTCATGATATGTAGATGCTTTGGCATCATGCATATGTCATTTGGGGGTTATTTTGAAGTGTTTTCATGAAAGATTTGCAAGTGGTTTCGACATCGACTTGGGCTATCATAACAGTCCACTATGCTTCAAGAGCACTTCTTTCATGATTGGAGGGTCTAGTTCAACACTGCGCTATCATAACAGTCCACTATGCTTCAAGAGCACTTCTTTCATGATTGGAGGGTCTAGTTCAACACTGCTCATGGATGAGGCTACTTGGCAATCTTTGGATTATGTGCAACAATATGGCATTCATGAAGAAATTTTCAAAGGATTTCATCTACAACAAGGGCCTTTGCTACATGTGCATGTGGATTTCTTCTCTTTTCATCATAATCACATGGATTTCTCATATGTGTTAGATACTCATCAAATGGATGCTAGATGTGGACTTTATATGTTGATTTCTTTGATATTTGGTCTAGATGCATTTCACAAGGTTGTAGCGCCACATTTAGACTGTAGACAAATATATAGAGACTATGAACTGCTAGCGTGCTTAGCTGCAATGGTGCAATTTTGGCCCAAGTTCACTAACTCATATGTAAGATAAAACTTGAGATCAATAGAGGGGGTTTTATTTCTTGTGGAGTTACAAAAAATATACATACATGAGGGGTTTTTTAATTGAAAAAGTAAAACTTTCCATATAGAAGAGATACCTTTATCATCTCAAAAATTACAAAAGGGGTGTATATAGGTTATAAAAATCCATAGGATAAGGGGTGTTTTAATAACTCCTTGAGTGCATGTGCTATATAGGGTTTTTACATAGCGATGTCCCATGGGTGCAATCTTATGGTTATAGGTTGGGTATGAGGAGCTTCATTTTGCAACTTGTTTTCTCCTCTTCTTTTTCTTTTTTAAAGTTGAAAAAGGATGGCTGCTAAATATATGGTTATTCACATGCATGCAGGTAGTTTATACACTTTACAAGTAAATGATGTAAAATTGAAAGGGCATAGATGTACCTGACCACTAATCACCACTGGTCGAGACTCCACTGTGACTCCATAAGGATGATGATTTTTGATGGGTTTCCTTGTGATTTTTGAGAGGTTGGGTCACCTTTCAAAGTTTAGAAGAAATAATGCCCGTTATTTCACAATTCACCTTATTTTTTGATGATCACTCAAAATAAGTGGTTGTCTTATTTTGACACTAGACACTAATGCCTGTCAAAAAGCAATGTTATGGTCGTGAGCAGATCATGGGTAAAAGCCTAAAGGAAAGGAGGAAACCAATGCTAGAAAAAGACCGTCCCTTGGTGTATTTTGCACTGGTTAAAATTCTAAAAAACTGATTGAATTTACTCGTCTTTACAAAAACCGGAATTTATATATATATAGAGAGAGAGAGAGAGAAACTGGTTAATAATGAGATTTTGAATAAAGGAAACTTGGTTAAATAATGAGATTTTGAATAAAGGAAACGGACGTGTCTTTTTCGTCACAGGATGGATGGTGGGAAAAAGTTTTTTCTCTAGCACTGGAGGAAAGGAACGTTGTCAACGTCTCACCGGTAAAGGATAAGGATCATGTATGACGATGATTAGCCTACGACCGTGGACGTAGCGGTGGGGGAGTTGGTGGGAGCATTAAAATCACAGCGCGACCACTGTCAGACGAGTAGATATCCACGCGGTGAAACGGCTCTAACAGCGTGGATCCATCGGCGATCGCCCTCTCGAGGTCGAGGGGTCTCACCGTCACTCTACAAGGGGTACGCCGACATTAGTAGTGCACTCGACATGTCGACTATATAAGCTAAGCGAGCTTATCTCTCAGCTTGGCGTCCGGAGAGCTGTGCTTGCTTGCCCCGTTCGCATCGTGTGGCTTTTGTTTGAGGAGGATTAACCAGTGAAGGTTCGTAGCTAAGCCCAATCTCAGCTGTTGCGTAGTACCTAATAGATTTTGCTGGCTGGATCATATGTTCAACTTATCGCTTTGATTTGTTCTCAGGCTATGGCGTCGCACATTGGGTTCATGATGTGGTTTGCCGCAGCATTGTGCTTAGCAATAGCATCTTCCCCCGTGGACAGTCGTGGTATTGAGCAGTCTGTCAGATGCTCCGGTCCTGGGATATGCAAGGGCGTGCTGTTGACGTGCCCGACTTTCTGTTACACTGCGGGTGGTCACGGCTCGTTTTCGGGCGGACCTGGGGGCGGTGGGGGCGGTTCTGGAGGCGGGAATGGTAGTCCAGGCGGCAGCGGGAGGGGTGGAAGGGGTGGCAACGGCGGGCGTGGTGGCGGCTTTGGGGGAGGTAGCGGCGGGCGAGGAGGCGGCGGAGGGTTCGGAGGCGGCGGGGGGTCACCAGGAGGCGGCGGCGGATTCGGCGGCGGCGGTGGGGGAGGGGGCGGAGGCGGGGGTGGTGGCGGCGGAGGAGGGGGCGGTGGTGGGGGTGGGGGTGGTGGAGGAGGCGGCGGCGGGGGTTTCAGTCAAGAGCTTGACACTGTACTCCGCCACAATCCTTGTCAATTCAGCTGCAGCGCCTGTGTTGTTTCTTGCCAGTTTTAGAAACGTGCTCAGATGTGGAAGTTCCTTCTACCTGGCTGGCGTTTTAGGCATCAAGGTGCGAGGTCCTTGTAGTGGCAATGACCTGTTTGTAACGGTGTAAGACTTCATGTTTGTTGCCCGTTCTAATGTGTGAATGTATTCCTTTTCTTTTAATAAATCTGTTTGTTTTACCTCTTGCTGAATTAAATTTCTTATTCGCTTTGTTTTACTGTTGGTTAGAGTTCTCTTGAATTTGAAAAACATCCTTTGTTAATTATTTGTATTTAATTCCCAAAAAAAAACATCCTTTGTACCCTTATTGGAAAAGTAAAAGCCCTTTTATGGGTCTATAGTCTTCAACAAAGAATTTAAAAAACGGTGCCCTTATTCCAAATGCAAAAAGCCTTGTGATGGTTCTTCTTAGTCCTCACAGTAGAAGTTCAAATGCAAAAAGCCTTATGATGGTTCTTCTAAGTCCTCCCAATATAAGTTTAAGAACAATCTTTGCACACTTGACAAATTATTGTACACTTAACAAATGATCGCTCTCCTACTGATACTCGCTCTACAAAGCTCAAATTCCCTTAACTCAATCCTTAGTCTTATACTATGTGGCTTCTCTACCCACTCCCTTTACTTACTAGCTTGGGCTACTCACAAGCTCCACTCACTCCCTAATACTAAATCTTATTACATCCGATATTGAGACTTGAAGTGAGAGGAAAGCGTGAGGAAAGCTCTAGTACACGAGTGAAGCTCTATACTAGCACTATCTACTAGGCATAGTACTTAACAACCTCTCTATACTAGGCATCATACTTAACGTCGTAACCATTGATTAAAAAAATTCACTGAATAAAAAATTAGAGCTTAATTGCAAGACAACGAACTCTCAAAACTCCATGGAGTATACAAAATAGTAGGAAGATAATAGGTTAATAAATAGTAGTGTCAACAAGTAGGGAAATAAGTAGAAGAAATTTGAATGTATGATTTAGCATGGAAAGAAATTTTTAATGTAAGATTGAGCATGCAAAAGTGAGGGAGAATGTAGAAAGTGTAGCTTTCATAGGCACGTCAAACAAAATCTTAGCAAGTCAGTTAATCACATTTTCTTGTTAGGTCATTAATGCTAAAAAGAAATAAGCCAATGTACATATATGTTGTGCCGTCCAATTATGAAATTGTTACCAATACCATAAAAATCACCCTACCTTGTAATTTGATAGTGCCATCCCGTGACGAAGTTGTGACTAGGTAACTTATCTCTATAATGGCTAACAAAGATGGTCAAGCAAGATTACATGGTCAATATTGATGATTGAGTAAACATTATTCCCTTCCTAGATAACATTCAACCCTTTTTAGACATTAATGCTAAAAAGAAATAAGCCAATGTACATATATGTTGTGCCGTCCAATTATGAAATTGTTACCAATACCATAAAAATCACCCTACCTTGTAATTTGATAGTGCCATCCCGTGACGAAGTTGTGACTAGGTAACTTATCTCTATAATGGCTAACAAAGATGGTCAAGCAAGATTACATGGTCAATATTGATGATTGAGTAAACATTATTCCCTTCCTAGATAACAATCAACCCTTTTTAGACATATTCGGCCCTATTAGACATGTCAGAGATTGATGAACTATGGTGTATAGTACTAGTGCTACTTGTAGATCTTAGCAGTAACACTCATTACCTAATTACCATTTTAGCATTTTATGTATGAAAACATGTCTCTATGAATAAAACATAGATATTGGCAATAACACCCATTACCCAATTACCATGTTAGCATTTTATGTATCAAAATATGTCTCTATGAATATAACAATCTTGTAGAACACATATTGATCTTTGGACCATATGTGAGATAATTTCTTGTAAAATTAGTGGCATGTAAATAAAATTCATAATGATGACACGAATACATGCTTTGTAACCTTGAGAATATTATATCATTCTACCAATTTTAAACCATAATTATAATACTTTTTTTAGTGGATATTAGATTAGCTTGCATAGTTGAGATACCTTCTTGGTGTTACATTGGATATTATATTATCTTGCACAATTGAGATACCTCAATAGTATCGTGGCTTAGCATTACTTCTGAGCAAGGTTCGTCTCGATCTCTAGGACAAAAGTGACATTTAAGAGCAGGAAACATGTGATTTTAAAAGAAGTTTACTATCAACAAGGGGTAGAAAGGTGGTATCAAACATGTGTTTTAATAGACGAGGAACCAACTTCATGATTGGTGGATATTTTGGGGGACCCATGATGGGAGTAAAAGCTAAAGAAAGATAGGGTATTACTAGGTACCATGACCATGTTTATAGTTTTAACAAAGGGTGGCACATGATATTTTATTTGTGTACAGTTGATGAATTTGTGTGCTAATTTTACAAGAAATTATCGGCCTTGCTAGTATCGGCCATAATATTGGTACATGAGTTTATATGCCTTGCTAGTATCGGCCATAATATTGGTACATGAGTTTATACGCCTTGCTAGATGGCCGATATTATGGGTGATTTCCATGTTAATATTGATATTGTGTTTGATCAACTTGTTAAGCGTAGTCATGTTGGGACTAATTAATGTATTCATTGTGAATTAACTAAGCTAATTAATGTCATGTTGGGATTAATTGACGTGTTCATTAATTAATCATGATAATTGATATAGTTGATGTCTTGATGGGTATAGGTAATGATGTTGATGTCTTGATGGGTATAGGTAACTATGTGAAGTTGTTACTCAAATGAGGAGTGGCGATAGCACGGAGACTCCAATCATGGTCCCATGTGGGGATGTTACTTGGTCACATGCCTATTTTATTATTTATTTGCCCATGCACCCCATTTTTGCTTAGGTTAAGCAACATCATGTATTTTATGTATCACAATGTTTATTTCACAAACGTGGTATAAGCATTATTATTTTGGTGATGCTAGACAATCATGTTGTTTTTGTGAGGCTAGGCACTGAATTTTCTTACACATTATTATTGGCTCCCTTAGCAATAAATCCTTTGGCAACATGGTTGCTTTTTGATGGGCACTATGCTCGTTTTTAGGCCTCTTGGTTGTAAAAAAAAAACCTATCATTGGGCACTATGCTCGTTAAAAAATAAGGTAAAGTGGGAAAAGATAGGCACTATTTCTACTAAACCTATCATTTTGAAAGGTGATCTAGCCCCTCAAAAATCATCCTTGTTTAGCAATATGATTTAAATACCCTAGTTGGAAAGCGTGGAGCCACAAACTAAGGGAGGGATATTGTACCCATTGTTTGTTTCATGATCTCCTGATGAGGAATTCACTTTCCATAAAAAGGGGATGTCACCAGCGTGCATGAAACTCATAAAAACCCACTATTTAAGTTTATCTAAAAACTAAACTATACCCCTTTCTAAGCATATGAGTCCCAATTATAAAATTCAAGTACTCCCTATTTAAGCTTTAAAAATCAAATAGCAAATATTGATGTTATACATGTGACAAGTTGTAGCCCATGTAACTAGCATGGATGTAAGTGCTAGAAGCACAAAAACCGACATGTACTCTCCAAAAATTGTTCAATGTGTATATAGTTTAAAAGAGCAATAAACTAGTCAAGCTTTCAAGCCACACCACTAGATTACATGTTGTAAACTACAAGAAGAAATGCAACCCCTACTTTCATTCTCCCCTGTTCCCTTGTCCCCCCCTGCCCCACCACCAATCCCCCTCACCCCCTATGCTTAAGCCCCCCTTCCAAAAACTCCCCTCCCTTACACTCACATAATACCATAAGATATGGCTTGTGAATCCACTAAGCATGATCTCTTGAGTTTGTTTGTTCTTGCTTTCTCAAATTTATGTTGATTAGAATCTTCCCCATTGATGGTCTCAATCTCCAACTCCTAAGGCTGACTATGGTATCAAAGTGCTCGTATGCTCAAGGGGTAGAAATGTTCTTGTAAATTACAATTTAAATTTCAAAATATTAAGGCCTATAACATATCTTTTTCAAGTTCCACATTTACAATTTTTATAGAGTTTATATAGAGGTTATGTACTCCAAATAAAAGAGGAAAGCCTTGCACCGCCCAAAAAAAACAAAGGCACTCATCAATATATTGAGACAACTATGGAGTTGTATATAAAGGCCACATGCTCCATATAAGAGAGGAAAGCCATGCACAAGCTGTCATAACATATTGATGAGTACCCTTTTTTAAAAAACCAAAATTAAAAAAAGGGTACATATCAATATGTTAAGACAATTAGTTGAAATTCAAAGGCCTACCCTAACCTTCATTTTCAAGGCCATAAATTAGCTTGACTTTCCAAAATTATGTATGTTTATGTTAAAATTTATAGAATTTTTTAAAATAGTGGCCTTATTTTACAAGCCTATTTTCTAAGCCTGGCCTTCTCTAGAATGTTTGAAGGGTTTTGATATCCTCTAGAGGCTTCAAATTTCAGCACTCTCACCAGGGAGTTGTATAGGGGCGGCATGAATGATAACAGCCAGCCCATCGTAGAGAACTAAATATATATATATATAACCGACACAACCATTGCTGGCTAGTACTTTAGGAGGGCGCCACAACTTGGAGCAAAGAGCGGAAGTGAGTGGAAGGTCTAAAGCATAGTTCGTTTTTTGACAGGCGTCATGTCAATTTTTGAGTATTTTGGTCGTAAAATACTTTGCAAAATTTTAAAATGCCCGTAAAAAGCTACACTAAAATATTTTAAAAAACTTGTTATATTTCACCAAATTTGGTCGTAAAATAGTTTAAATTTTAAAATGTCCGTAAAAAAATATACTAAAATATAAAAAAACTTACAATATTCTATCAAACTTTGAAGGGTAATGGTACCCGTCAAAAATCAAGCCTGGTACAAAGTGTTGAGATGCTAAGCTCAACATAAGCTGACACTCATGAGGTGCCTACGTGACCGTTTGACATTTACATCACTGGCGGGTTTGGTAGTTGGCACCGACATATCTTCGCCAAAGATTCTATAGCTGGACTACATTGACTAGTCCACACCTATCCACTCCACTTTAACATGTTCACATTATTGACCGCTTGTATATACTCTAGTATGTGTGTTAGTCACCTTATCTTTTTTGTAGACCTCTTTTGTTGAAGAATAAGAAGAACAATTTTCAGCCTCTCACCTGTTCTCTTCTAGGGTTTGTGAGAGTGTGTACGCTTGCAAGAGCTCAAGCTCCCTTCTCCCTTGCATCTTTTCATGGTATCAGAGTCTGGTTCATGATGCTAAGAGCTGAGCGAAAAGCAAGAGAGACACACGAAGCTGTACGAGGGTAAGAGCTTCATCTACTCTTCCCCCTTTGTATTGGCTACTACACCCTTGTCGAGAGCTCTTCGGGAGAGGCATAGGCAAACGAACTCTGATTGAGGAGATTTCTTCGCAGGAGTGGAGCTTAAGGGCAACTATATCATCCTTTGAACATAAATTTTCAAGCCAAAAACACGTTTCAAGCGTGCTTGAGGACCTCCATTTTTTAGTTCGCAAGCGTACACGGGCACTACACGGGTAAGTTTCGATTCTCTATAGAATTCTACCTTTGGTACTGTAGGAAGGGCAATTGGTTGTGTAGATACTGTATTTACTGCAAAGAGGTCTTATTGGTGGTATTGGGTGTATGTATGCAAGTTGAGGTCACAGCTTGTGACAATGTGTGGGTGTAGTATAGTATTGTTGCAAAGAATACAACAATTTGTGCAAGCCAAAAAAGAGTGCTAATTTTGGTGAGTTTGTATTCCAGACACAATATGTCAAATGATGGAATTAACCAGATTGTTTCAGAGAAGCTTGACAAGCTTCCATGCTTGGAGATTTAGATTGAGGATTTTTTTGTTGGGAAAAGGATTTTGGGACTACATTGATGAAGGTGAACATGAGGAGACACCAGAGATACTGGAGATTAATCTAACTGCTACAGATATAAAAGAATACAAGGATTAGAATCAAGGAGCAGGAAAGTCATGTATTGGCTTTCTATTAGCATACATGATACCATGATTGGGCATATTCAAGATGCCAAGTCACCCAAGGAGGCATGGGACACCTTGGTGAAGCTGTATGAAACAACACCAGGGCACGAAAGATTCAGTTGAAGAATGAGCTTCACACTATGGAGAAGAAAAATATGTATGTGAATGATTATGCCTTGAGGATCAAGGGCATTATGGAATCTCTTGCATCTATTGGTGCTTTTGTTGATGATGTTGATAAGGTGAAAGTATGTCTACATGGTCTTAGGCCACAAAACAAGGCATTCAAGACATCTATTCAGACTCGAAAAAACATTCCCAACTTTACAGATTGGGTGTTAATGCTGATCATTGAAGAGAAGAATTTGGGTGAAGATCAATAGCCGTCACAAAACAAAAATAGTTCAAAGCAACAAGCCTTCTACACAAGTTCAGGTAGAGGACAAGGTAGAGGTCGTGGACATGGCCAAGGTGGTGGCCGACCAGGTAATCAGAATTATGGTCAGGAGCAGTAGCAACAATAGTCCCATGAATCATAACAACAAAACACACAGGTGGAAAAGGCCAACTTGGAGGCAGGAGGATTCAAAGAGGTTGTGGATCAACAAAGGCAACATAATGATACACGAGGCTATTTCTACAATATTGTATATAGATTCAGAGAATTGGCCAAATGTAGATTGAGTGGTATTGCATGGGGATATATATATATTAGGTCACTACGTGGAAAAATCCTTCAACTCCACCAAATACATGGACTACTCCTTTTTCTAGGATTATTACCCAAATATTTGTACATATCTCATTTCTACTTCCAAATGCCATAACTCTCTAAAGAAATGGTTAGGTTTCCAAATCTATCTCTTAGAACTCTATCACATCCTAGTTTTATGAACCTAGCCATTTATATATATATACCAGGGTGCCCGTACGATGGCCACACAAGAACCAAAGGACGGCTGCCCACTGTGTGGTCCACACGTACAGCTACGTGGACACCCATGCTATCCCAGACCAGATAAGGTACATGCGTACCACTCCTTTCCTTGATAACCGACACCATACCTTTTCCCTAGACCATGCAGGCCACTCATGTGCATGCAAATTGCTATAAGAAGCAGAATGACATGCAAACTGAAAAAGTGCAGCAAAATAACTGTGTCCTCTCGTAGAAATAATGAGAGATTGTTTGTTATGCAACATGTAGTTAATATTGTGTCTAGAAATGATGTAGCAGCATGTAAGGATGATGTATGGTATGTTGATTCAGGTGCTTTAAAGCACATGACAAGTCATGGTGAGTGGTTCAAGGAAATGAAGAGTCTTGAAAGACCAAGTTTTGTTGAAAAAACAGGGAATGACACTGCTCATTCAATTGTCCATGTTGGAGATGTGCCATTTTCTATACAGGATGGTAAGGTGAAGTACCTTGCAAATGTACTTCATGTTTTGAACATTATAAAGAATCTCATTTATGTTGGCTAGATGATTGAGCAAGGTTTGCAGGTGCGATTTAACCCTGATGGTTGTTATGTATAAGACTTTAAAGATAAGTGCAGGTTGGTTGCAAAAGAGAACAGTGGGTAGAATGTTTACACTAAATGTAAATATGCCTGAAGTGAGTGCTGCAATGTTTGCAAATGGTTCAGGAGTTGTTGCAGATATAGACATTTAGCATAAGAGAATTGGGTATGTAAATGTGTAAAGAATGAAGTATATGCATACGAAAGAAATTGTGATAGGACTGCCCGAGTTTAAGGTTGAAGGCATGCATAAAGGATGTGAAGCATGTCAATTTGGAAAGAAATTGTGATAGGACTGCTTGAGTTTAAGGTTGAAGGCATGCATAAAGTATGTGAAGCATGTCAATTTGGAAAGAAAACGAAGCATGTATTTCCACATGACAGAAATGTGACCAGGAATTTACTAGATGTTGTGAATTCAGTTGTATGGGGTCATGTGAAGACTATCTCTATCAGTGGCTGCTGCAGGTACTATGTAAGATTCATTAATGACCACATGAGGAAAGTGTGGGTGTATTTCATGAAGGAAAAGAGTGAAGTTTTCACTCATTTTCAAAATTTCAGAGTGGCCGGCTAAAACCCAAATAGGAACCATGTGAAGTGCCTATGGTCAGATGGAGGGGGAGAATACTTCTCTAATGAGTTCTCTGATTTCTTGTGAAAGAATGGCATTCAAAGATAGTTTACATGTAGATACACTCTGCAGCGAAATGGAGTTGCTGAGCGAAAAAATAGGCACATTGCAGAGATAGCATGATCATTAATGGCAGATAAGAATATGCCACATAGCTATTGGGATGAGGCTATGTCTACAACAATTTATATCATGAACAAGACTCCTACTACAGCCATACATGATGTAACACCAGAGGAGAAGTTTACTGGCAAGAAACCTGATTTGTCTCACTTGCAAGTTTTTGGATGTATTACATATGTGCATGTACTAGATGAGTTGTGTACTAAGCTGGATCCAAAGGTAGAAAAATATGTGTATATTAGGTATTCCCCTTGAGCAAAAGGGATATAGATGTTATAATCCTGCTACATGTGAATTGAGGGTAAGTAGGGATGTTGTGTTTGATGAGATAAGTAGTTGGCATGTTGCTGAAAAAGATGTTGTTATTGGGACTGATGTAAGTGGAAATGTGGTTATACAAAAGGAAAGTTAGCAATCAGAGTTATTGAGTGGACCAAGAGAGTCCTCATGCAGTGGTTCTATTGATAGACCATGGAGTGGCAGGCTGCATCATAATACCAACCCTGGAAATGTAGTTGGTACTTCACATAAAGTCAAAGAGAAAGTGGTTGAGCCCCTTGGTATGCTTGATATTTTTCTAAGGCATTCTCTTATTGATGGAGAGTCTAGTGGCTCTCCCTTTCCCTCATTCATTACTCACGCACTCTCTCTACATCACCACATCACCAGTTCAACCATAAAGTGACCTTTTTTTATTTTAGCTGAACGAATATGTGGAGTGATGTTACGTTTGACAGAAAGTGCAATCAAGGCATGAGCCTGCGCATCTTTACCATCCCAACGAGCTTGTTCAGCAGTTGGTAAAACAATAGCAACAGTAGAGCTGCTAGAACCTGCAACATCCTCAATAGATCCTACATCCACAGAACCTGGACGTACATCTATACCCTGCACAATGTTCCACACTCTTTTTGCAACCAAAACATGATGCATCATGTATGCCCAAAGTGGGTAGTTGCTATCTCCATCCAATTTGTCATCAGTAGACAACATGCGAAATACATCATTGTCAGCCATGGCCACTGACTGAAACTGATGCAAAAGCTACCTATAATGAAGCAAAGACTGAACAGAAAACAACTCGTGCTATGTAGCACGGTCCACAATAGAATACTTATGCCTGTTTTGCAGAAAACCGCACCGTCAAAATTTTTGCACAAAATGACGAAAACACCTGTACAGAACTTGCAATGCAAAAACGGAGCCCGAAACAACCTCAGATGCAATTTCTGAGAACACAAAGCCCTACGGGTTAGTTTGCAGAGTATAGGGACCTGCAAGCACTCGTGAAAGCTCACCTCAATCGGAGAACGTGAGTCGGAGGGTGCTAGCGGCGTAGCCCTGGGAGCTGATCCTGCTCTAATACCAATTGTTGGAATTAGGATTGCAAAAAAGCACACAAAGCTTGGAGAAGAAGAAGCAAGAATGCACACAACATATAGTGTATTAGATTGTGTCAATGTACAAAGATAAGTTAGCCCTAGAATGATGGGCATATATACAAGCCGGGGGAAAAAACTCCTAAAGAGGGAAAAAGTGCCCCGGCGGTCCTAAGTGTGTTCACACACATCACTGCCTATATATATGGTAACACCCTTGTCGCCTTGAAAATTTTTTCTCTTAAAGTTGGAGCCCTCTTTACCCTCAGTTGTCTTGCTAAGATTGGATTTAGAGTGATATGATATGTTGTCATAAATCTGCGCATACTTTATGGCCTCACCAAAATCTGTCGGCTACTTAGGCTCTACAAAAGCTTCATAGTCTAGGTGTAAGCCTCTCATGAATCTGTTTATAAAGTCTGGAATTTATAGATTCCCTTTAATTTCAACACAATCTCATGGTAGTTGGAGATGTATTAGCGTCCACCAACATTTATCCCAATCACGCGCCAAGACCTCTGCAATTCATTTACAGGAAAAAACTCATTCTGAAACATTGTTCCGAACTCTACCGAAGTACTCGAAATTCTAGCACTCTTGGCAAACTCATCCATTATTTCTATGCCTTACCTACTATCAATGATAGTTTGGGCTCTAACTCCACATCCGTGGATCGAGCATTATCTCCATAGTCGTCCTCATCAAGATGAATGTCCTTTGAGTAATTCTCCTTATTGTCATCAACCTGCAAGGGCTGCTCATCCACTAGCTCCATGATGTTCGCCGTCATCTCGGCTGTGGCGAACCTACGGGGTCATCTACTACAGATAGGCAAACATCAGAATCTACATCAATGGGAACATCCTCGGTCCCTCGTGAGCCCAAAGGAGATCACGTCATCTTAGTCTGGCGAGCAGACACTGCCTGACGAATATAATCAAGCTCATCTTGGGACATGCCGCACACGGAGGACAACATATGAGAAAACCCTCCTAATCTACCTAACGGCGGCGACAAACTACCCCCGCTATTTGATACCGATATAATGGGATTTTTTTCTAAATTTCTACCAATTGCTTGGCCTAATTAAAGGTTTCTTTGCTCGAATGACTATTTCTATATTTCCTCTCAATTCCTCAATTGAATTATATTCAATATTCCTCTTTTGAATAAAAGAATTCATGGGATTTGTAGAAATCAATTATACCCATATTTTCACTTTTGGTAAATAATCATAAATTGAATTATACTAAAAATTCCTCTTCTTCCCATTGAATTTCTTGGATCTCAATTACCATGGGAGTTTCTCTTTTTGCATTTAATTATTTGCATTTCAATGTCATGGGAATTCCTCTTTTATCATCAAATATTCCGTTGACTCTCCGTCAGCTATTGCAACTCTATCACTTTGGTCTCCACGACGTCATTCACAAGATGGTCAAAATGCTTCCCCAGCATTCTTGACATAAAACAGTCATTTAAAAATAGGTCATAAATACAGTTTCTAACGAACTCTCATCTTTTCACATCGTTTCACATCGTTCCACATCATTTCCCGTTATTCCACATTCTTCTAAATCAATTCACTTTACTTAATCCACATCCAATTATATGTATTCTCATCGTCCTTCATCCATTCTCATCCAATCACATCATATTACATCTTATCACATCTATCCTCATCACATCTCATCCATTCTCATCTACCCATATCCACATCACATCCATTTACATCTAACCCGATCCACATCACCACATCCATTCACATCTCATCTCATCCATTCACATCTACCCCGATCCACATCACCACATCACATCACATCCCATCCATTCACATATATCCTGATTCACATCACATCCATTCTCATCACATCTCATCTATTTATATCTATCCCGATTCACATCACATCACATCTCATCCATTCACATCTACCCTGATTCACATCACACCACATCACACCCATTCTCATCACATCTCATCTATTCACATCTATCCCGATTCACATCACATCACATCACATCCATCCTCATCACATCTCATCCATTCACATCACAGCACATCACATCCATTTCACATCACATCACATCACATCCATTCACATATATTTACATCACGTCACATTCACATCTCATCGCATCTATTCACATCCATCACATTCATTGCATTCCCATCCCATCACATACATTCTATCCACATTACATCACATCCACGTCTATCCACATCATATCTCATTCATTCACATCCATCACATTTATTCACATCACATCCATTCACATCACATCACATACATTCTATTCACATTACATCACATCCACGTCTATCCACATCATATCTCATTCATTCGCATCCATCACATTCATTCACATCACATCCATTCACATCCATCACATTCATTCACATCTCATTGCATCCATTCACATCCATTCATATCCAAAAGATTCATTCTCATCACCATCCCATCACATACATTCTATCCACATTACATCACGTCCACATCTATCCACATCATATCTCATTCATACACATCCCATCTCATTCATCCATATTCATTCATTCACATGCACGTCTATTTACATCCATTCATTCACTCACATTCACATTTATCACTTCACATCTCATCACATTCACATGCACATATATTCACATCACATCTTTTATTTAAACACCCATTCACATGTGTGAAATAGGTGCCTCCTTAAAGTCTCCCCCCCTCCTTACCAAGGTGTCAGAAATGTATTATTATATCAAAATATCTCATTTTTTTAGTAATATCTCATAGTTTTTAACTAATAAACCTTGTACTCAGTCAACTCTTCATCTTATGTAAGCATTTACTCATTTTTGGGTATTTTATTTTATTCTTTGGATTTATCTCATCCCCACACTTGGATTAATCCAATTATTCCATAGGAACCTTAATTGGACCATAATCCAAAAATTTCTGAAAATCTTGACCCTTAGGTAAGGTCTTTTATACACATTTTCAATTAATTCCAAATGCACATTGAAAAGTTCTTTTTGAAATTCCATTTCAGGGGAAACCATTTTAGACACTAGGAGGATTTTTATATAAAAAAATATCTCAATTTTGGTCTTTCTCTCTCTAGACATTTTCTCTCTCCAGGTCAAATAGGGTAAAACAAGATCTTTCTTTTATTCCAGAGAGGGGAATAATTTTAAGAACAGAAGGGGAGGTTCTTACTCCTTTACACCTTAAAAGTTGGAGAGAGGAATCTTCCAGCATGTCCATTGACCTGCTTCATCAAGGCTTCATCGAGATAGGAGTTTTGGGTTGGGTGCTTGCTATATTCCTTGAACTGGTGGCTGACGTGTAGTCTCTTCTTTCAGGGAGTGTGTGTGACCACTTTGAGGGAGAATCGGAGTGCTCGGTGTGAGCCATGGGAGAAAGGAGCTGGAAAGTGGGCAAGAAACTGTGAAATTTGAGAGAAAAAATTGCAAGAGTTTGGCTAGGGAGCAAGAAGAAAAGCTAGAAAAGTGAGTGGTGGTGGGTCCTTATATAAATTTGCAGGGAAGGTACGACCATGGCTTCATAGAGGAACGATCATGGCTTCATAAGTAAATGGCCATGGCTTTACAAATGAAAGATCGTGGCAACAACGGTCGTGGATTGGCTTGAGGGAATGGTCGTGTCCCAAAAAGAGTGAATGGCTATGGCTTTACAAATGAACGGCCGTGGATTCATGAGTGAACGGCCTTGGATTTACAGATGAATGGTTGCTGTGGATTCATGAGTGAATGGCCTTGGATTTACAGAGATGAATGGTTGTGGATTCATAGATGAATGATCGTGGATTCATAGATGAATGGTCATGGATTTACAGATGCATGGCCATTTTCTTTGACTTAGAGGGAGATTTTTATTATTATTTATTTTTGGGGCACCCTGTGGTGAGTAGGTTTTGTACCTTGGAACTATGTGGTCAGCACCCCATTACAGGTTTTATACTGACTCCTTTCCCGATTGGTGATGGTAAGAAGTCAAGTCCAGTTAGATTTGGGCAAGGTTGGCAGCTCTTCTTGAAGCCTTGGTGCCTAATGCGAGGGAGTTGTGTGACAGTGAGGGTTGGGGAGGTAAGAGGTTGAGTAGGGGTGTAACGAGAGAGTCACATGATAAGGACAGGTGGGGTGGCCGAGGCGGATGGGATATCACTACTGGAGATAGTGGGTAGAGGGGATGTGGTTGTGGCTTCCTCCTGTATCTTTCCCTTGCCCTTATCCAGAAGAGTGCTAGTGAGGGCAGTTGTGGCTAGCTTTGGCCTCCATTGGAGGTGTTTTTGGGTGCAATGAGGGATGTTGTGTGCTAGTGGTCATGGTAACAAGATTTTTCGATTGACTTCATAGGACTTTTGGGATTTGAGAAGGTTTTTAGGGACCCACTTGTAAGTAGTGGTTGTGTGAGGATGAGGTGGGCTTTGACGGTGTCACTGGTGGTGGCTTTTGTAGGGTATTGTCCCAAAGTTTTCGTGCAATCAATCGATAGGGGGTGGCTTTCTTGATGAGGCATCTTCCTCAAGCCTTGTTGATCGATGGTTTGATGGGTATGACATTAGCTAGGAAGTGTGCAAATTCCTCTCCCCATTCACCAGTACCCACCAGTGGCTCTCCGTAGATGAATGTACGACATATGGTTGACCAATACATGTTGGGAGGCTTTACACATCGTGATGATAAAATAAAATTCTAGTAGAATTAGGAGCCATTTGGTGATTCTTCCCATGGTTCAAAGATTATTCACCAAATAAAGAAGAACTTTATGGTCTATGAAGAAAACAAATTTGGTCACTGAAGGTAATGATGAAACGTTTTAACTATATAAACCATGGCCAACCTTTCTCTTTTTGTGGTGGCATAATTTTTTTCTACTTAGTTCAATTGACGACTGGCAAAGCTAATAGGGAACTCAAGGGGTGCACTACTAAGAAACACCCTATGTGTCACATGCGTTCAATGGTTATTTAAAAAACCCCTTACCTGTGAATTTTCCATGAATAAAATGACCCCTTTTTCTTTATAGACTTATGGGTTTTTAATTAAAAAAACCTCTTTTGTAAATTTATCTTAAAACTTTGAATTAAAAAACCCCTTCATTTGAACTCACGTGCTATACTTACATATTTTTAGGTAAACCCCTATTGTGCTCCCTAGAGGTTGTGAGCCATCACGCAACCGATTGTTGTGAAGGTAGAGGTGTCTATGTGGACATGGAATATGATTTCCCAATTAGGGGATCTCAAAATGGGAGCACTTGCTAATCCTTTTTTAAGGTTATCATATGCTTGTTGGCACTCCTCTGTCCATTCAAAAATCAGCAAGAGTCTATAAAGAGGATGAGATATGTTAGAATACATAAAGATTACAAACTTTGCAAACATGTGGGAGGCAATCTCATACATAACTTTTGTAAAGATTTATGGTGCTATCGAGCATAGGGTAAGGGAAAGGCATGAGTAGAGGACCATGATTAGAAGCATCTAGCCACATCACACTTGGACATTATCCCACATGAGCACATTTGTAAGAGGTGTACCTTCCTCATATAAAAGGAGTCATTTTCAAGCAATGAATACAAGCTTCTCTCAAGCCTTTCTATGAGTACAAGTTTCCATCTTGTGGAAATACACAACAAAGGGTAGCAGCCCAGCACAAACTTGCTATGACAAGTCCCTCACACCACAATTTGGGTGGAAAAGCCAACTTCTATGCAAAATTTCTCATTATTATCACATTTTTTTAAATCTTATGCATCGAATTTCTTAAGATAAGTACTTTATTTTTCTAGAAAGCTCCACCAACAAAAAAAGATATTGTTATCGTCGAAGACATTATGAAAACGAAACATGGCAATGGCTTCTTGAAAAGGGGGTAATAGTTCAAGCTTATTGAGGTGAATTTTATATTCTTTTATATTCTCTTTTATCTTTTCTTATAAAACTATAATTCTCTATGTTTGTTTTTTCCTTTTCTATTTATATAGGATGACGATGATGAGGAGCATGATGATGAGGATGATGTGATGATGATGATGAGGAGGAGGAGCATGATGATGATGATGATGAACCGGAGGATGAAGACGAATAGGGCCCTCTAGAATAGTTTTTTTTTTGTTTAGAATACATGGTTGAGGATATGATTCCTCTTTTTATATATATCGTAAATATGCTTTTGGTATTTTGAATATTACATGTAATGACTTTCTATGCTCTTAAATGTTATGAGATCTTTATCTTCTTAATGTGTTCTTACTCTTAATGATGTGTACTTAAATTTATTTAAAAAATTTAGGGATAGAATTGTAGAGATTAATCTTTCACATTCTGTCCCAATTTTCTTGTGATTTTTTTTTTGTTTCATGGTTATAGACGTAGATGAACACGTAGCTTAGGCGTAAACTGGTAGCCGCCGCCATGTTGTCACTTGTATTTATAACCACGAAACATGATTTTTTCACTCTCTATATCCTTTGATTTCTTTGTGGATAGAAACATGGTTGTAATCCCCTATTTCTTGTAATGTTTCACTCCCTTTTTGCCCCATCTTTACAATTGTATTCTCTCTTGAGAGACTAACTAGAAATGAACAAACTCCCACTCAATTAGTGTACACTTCAGCTCCATAGAGAGTCTTCATTTTGTCTTGAGCACATGCTCTTATTTACAAATGGAAGGATCTTTTCTTGCAGAACAAATCCTTTCTTTTATCACTAATATTATCTTCATGAAATATGTACTCATATGAAGAACTTTGACACTTTTATCAAATGGTTTTTAATGAGTTAGTTTGTTTTCCAGCATGTGTATAAGAAAGTCAAAGTAGCAAAACAAAACCAAAGCAAGCCTTCATCCCCTTTCATTAGTTGTTGGCAGTTATGGTGGTAGATACTCATAATGAAAAAGTTTGGAATGTAGTTCAAGGGTAAAAGTATGGTTAGTGACCCTCTAGAAAGGGTGTCTGACCTTAATCCTCAAGGGACAAGATCGAGACTCCAGGCTGCGAAAGCGCGTGGCTAACTACTCGCGTGACCATCTTTAAGGCGTAATTTAACACGTATCGCGACTCACGAGTTGGCAACTTGGCTGGCCATAGGTGATCCTCAAACAAACTGCAAATTATTTTTAGGCAATAAGCAGGATCACGACACGAGAAAGTCAGCAGCAGCGTGACGAGAAGTCAAAAGCAACGTTTGGAGTCTACTTAATGCATTCTACCTACACAAGCGTCAGCGTAGTCGGTGAATGATAAGACCTTCAATGACTCGTGATGGGTTGAAAGGCTGCTCACCGTGTGGTGTGTGAGGCTATAAAGACCGCTTTGGGCGCTGCAGACCAACTACTCAAAGCCGAGTCTGTATCCGGCTTGTGTGAGTTGTATCTAATCGTGCTTCCATTTGATTTGTGATCGTCCATAGTGCTTGTAGGCTTTTGCTTCAATCATGCAGTCCATGTGGACTGCCTTTGCTTTTGCGTGGCTATTGCTGTTTTTCAATGCAGCATCTGGAAGTGCATCAAGTGAGTACTACTCCGCCTATGAGTTGCATGAGGTGGTGGAGTCGGAAGGGGTGGTGGAGTACGCCAAATGCACGGGTCCTGGGAAGTGTTCCGGGGTTGTACTGACGTGTCCTAGAACATGCAGCGGTGGTGGTGGTGGTGGTGTGAAGGAGGGGTTCAGGGGTCTGCGTGGGTTGTTTGGGTTTGGTCCCGGTGGCTTCGGACCCGGTGGCGGGTTCGGGCCTGGCCGTGGCAGGGGTAGTGGGGGGGGAGGTGGGGGCGGTGGAGGTGGCAGTAGAGGCGGCGGTGGCGGAGGTGGCGGAGGGAGTACTTCTGGGGGAGGAGGCGGGGGTGGAGGGGGAGGAGGTGGAGGAGGCGGTGGTGGAGGTGGAGGAGGAGGAGGAGGCGGCGGTGGTGGAGGCGGCGGCGGTGGAGGTGGAGGTGGAGGTGGAGGTGGCGGAGCGCGACAAGGTGGTGGCGGGGGCGGCGGGGGCGGTGGGGGCCTAAATGGTCGTGGACTCGCTTCACGCAGCCTCTGCCAGTACGACTGCCTCTCCTGCCAAGTGTCTTGCCACTATTAAGCAAGCATTAAACTCTATCAGCTAGATAATAACGTCTTATTCGACGGGCTTGCTAATTAAGTTGAAGCAGCATTTGTTGTCGTTGTGTCAAGCTTTCCATACAAATTATAAGACATTTGCGGCTTATTATTATTCTTATTATTGTAGTCTACTTCAAGTTTACAGACTTCCGCACAAGCAATTTCTTTTCCTGCAACTGTGTTTTCTTGGCATTGCGCATGGATTTAGAAGTTACAGTTTTTTAACGTGTTGAAACGTGTGCGTGTATAGTTGCTTAGCGCGCTCGCGTGTGCTCAGGGGCATCTCTGTCTCTCTCGCGCTCTCCATCCACGGTTAATAAATAAATCACCCCCCAGTTGCACGTTTTTGAAGCTTTGGGCGGACGTTGTGTACAAGAGTTAAATAGCCAATACACGAGTTAAATAGCTCTAAGAATCGAATCAAGAAGATTAGGATGAAGATGACGACAATACAAGATTTGTTACAAGTAATGCATTCAAAGCTTGGGGAAGAAAATTTCTTGGCAAAATGATCATCACAAGTTGTTTTATAACATGTCATCAAGACAGGGCTGTTTCAAGAAGATTAGGATGAAGATGATGGCAATGGAAGATTTGTTACAAGTTATGAATTCAAAGCTTGGGGAAGAAAAATACTTGGCAAAGTGATCATCACAAGTTGTCATAGCATGTCAGCAATAGAAGCATGTTTCATTACCGCTACAATAGTAGAAGAAATATGTTGCAAAGTGAACATCAACTAATTGTAACAATGTTGTCAATTCATGTAAAATTCATTACCACTACAATAGTATCAAAGTAAGGTTAGCCATTCTTCTTTATAAGGCTCAATAGAAAGATAGATCTCATAAAAGATGGATTGATCCCATTACTTTATGAGGTGATAACCAATCAAGCATAAGACTAGCTCAAAATCAATGATATCATGAGAAGGCTCAATAGAAAGATAGATCTCATAAAAGATGGATTGATCCCATTACTTTATGAGGTGATAACCTAAGACTAGCTCAAAATCAATGATATCATGAGAAGACTAATCATGTTGTCGTTCCAATCCTCATCCCTTATTATTGTCTCCCTTATTATTGTGTAGTGAAGTTGATAGATTTCATACGAATTTATATATGACATTTTGTTAGAGGAGACTTGGTTAATTGAATGTTAACTTAGAATATAACCCATTTGATAGTGTTGAATGTGATGCCTTGTTTCAATACTCGTGTTTCTGTTTTTGTTGTGTAGGAGGTTAATAGATTTCATAAAAATTTATACATATTTTGTTAGAGGAGAATTGAGTACTTTAGTGTTAACTAAGAATATAACCCATATAAGTACTTGTATACTTTTCAATTTTTAACTTAGAGATAGCTTTCTTACTATAGTTTTAACTATAAACTTTACAGTGCACTGAATAAATTGATACATTCTATATCACTTGAAGATATATCTTGTACAGTGCAAAGTGCAAACCTATAATAATATATATGACTACATAGAGATATGGAAGTTTAACAGTAATCTTAATCTTTATGTTCATTGTATGATGATAATCAATTGTCTATCTGTTTGTCTATACATTGCTTGATATATGTTAATTTTTCCATGTTGTATAGTTGCCAATGCTTTTGGTGATCCTACTGCAATCAATATCTCGATGCCAATGTCCCGCTATGCTCTAGTTTTTCTTTTAGAATGTCAAGCTCTTTTTCATGGTTTTGTCATTCGTTGCAAAATCACCCCTCCGTGATAAACATGAAATCATTCAGTACCTCATTGGCTTTTAGAATGTCAGGGCTTTTTCAGATTTGTCATTTGTTGTGGGATTGTAGTTTTTTTACTTTTGAATGTTTTTCCCATTGTTGAGTGGGATGCTTATTTATTTAGATTCGGCTACAAGGAGGGAAGTCCAAGATCTGGAAACTCACTAGGGTGAGCAGGGCTATGACTAATAGTTGCACCCCATATTTTTGCTAGTGGGATGGTTGGGCTCGTGCCCTTTCATGGCATATTCTAGTGGTGAAAGTGGATATAGAATGGGTCTCTCAACTAGAAAGGCTTCTTCAATGCTAGGAGATAGTGGCCTAAGCCAATGTGCTTTGTTGCCACCACTGACAGTAGTGCCACTTCTTTGGAATGTGTGGTCATCACGGGTGGCTAATTTGGTTCCTCTAGAATGGCCCTATCCACCAATAACACATCATTATTTTTCAGAACTGGAGGGGATTCAATCAACCTCCAACTATACTAGACGTACAATTGGAAGCACTAGTACCCACTTTCAAAAATATACCTCTGGATATCACATAGCAAATCCACCTCCTACTCAACATTGTCAATTTATTCAAATTTAAGTGAAAGTGGAATGATGATTTGGATATGGGCGGATGCATGGTAAGTGTGATCACGTTCGTTCACTCTCTCAAGGAAAATAAGACATTGACGTAAGAAGAAAAAGTTATGAGTGGGGTATCTCGATCGAGATATGAACATCACTAGTTAGCTTGACACGTGTTCTCTGAGCTAATAGCCCAATATCTCGATCAAGATCCTAATCATTCCCACACCAGCCGCCTCAGAAGGGCTCACATATCTCGATCAAGGTCCATGTTACTAAAACACATCACTATGTTGCTTGATATCTCGATCGAGATACTTAGTCAATCGGGATCCACGTCAATGCCACAAGGAACCTTGATCAACATATGCATGACTACCCACTCGGATGTACATTTAACATGTATTATAATGCCATGCAATGAAGCCATGTCTCTCATAATCCTGACTGTGAAAATATATCGACGAGATACTTTATCTCACGAACTTGATCATCCACATATCTCGAACAAGATATGGAAATGTGATCTCGATTGTTAAGATATCTTGATTAAGAAATATAATGTGATCTCAGCCATTTATATATTTCGATCCAGATACGTGGCAACGATCTCACCGTTCATGTATCTCAATTGAGATATATGGATGTAATCGAGAGCCATCCATGTATCTCAATCGAGATACATGGATGTGATCAAAGTTGTTCATGTATCTCTATCAAGATATTTTTAACAAATCTAAGCCGTTCAAATTGCCAACCCTAAAACCACACATAAACTTGGGTTGTTTATTTTGTGAACCCTAAAAGTTGTGCCACATGACCTTGAACGAGACCATAAAAGGCTTTCAAAAAGAATTCCCCCTTATTCTCTTACATCACTTTCGCTTTTTCACTCTTCCTTTGTGTTCTCTCTTGGATTGAAGCACCATTATTAGTTATTGAATCTAACATTAGTGGTGTTTTAGAGCTTTATTAGTGTTTTCTTAGCACTAGTCCTTGGACCTTTCAAATTGGCCTTTTACACTGGCCCGTCGCCTATTTGTGTTAGGCATAGGGTCTAGCATGGAGTCACACGTTGAGGGCCGCCCTTCTATTGTGAACCTCATCTCGCGGAGTTAGTCTATGAGTTAGTGGCTCTATCCCATAGGAGTGCTAGACACGCACCATCTACCTTACATATCATGTTAAACTTGGAGATAATTCTCTCACCCCTTTCTAGCCTTCACGATGTTGCTTATGTAGATGAGTGGATAACACATCACCATGTTTCTCCAGCATCACATGGCTTGACATATCATCTTAGAGCAGCATTGCACATGGCAAAGGTAACCACACTACAAAAGCGCATCGAACGAGAGAGATATTAGCATCCACTTGGTAGGTCTCTCTCTTTGTAATTAAAAGATTTATAATTAAGGTCTGAACCTATACTTATACCTCTCTTTGTAATTAAAAGATTCATAATTAAGGTCTAAACTTATAAATCTCTTAAGTTATACCTAATTAGAGAGAGAAAATTTATAAATCTCTTAAGTTATACCTAATTAGAGAGAAAAATTAATTTTGTATGTGCTCTATTTTTGAGTAGGCCAGGGCAGAGGCGGAGTGTGCTAGAGTTGTTGACAGAGAAGCACATCATTATGGAGAGGATTGCACAATATAGAACGAAGAAGATCTTGCATGTTCGAGAGTTATATAGGTCTTTCGACATGATAGTGCCTTATCTACCTTTATATCCCCACGGCTTGTTTACAAAAGTTTTTCGATGACCTACCTCTTGAGATGCACCACCATTTTTGGCAAGGTTTGTTGTGCTCTACGTCTCGAGGATATGGATGTGAATGCTCTCAGATGTGGACATTTTTTCCATTTGTCCTACATCACCAAGGAGATATATGTTTCTCGACATGTTCCTCTTCCTGAGCATGATTTAACTTCGTGACAAACATATTTCTCAGCATCAACGACCTCCACATAGGCTTCCCTCGTGTTGATGCTAGGACTAGTAGGCCTCTCGATTTTACATCAACCAGTGCCTTAGGAGTTGATGCTATCGAGACGACAGAGTTCAGGAGCGTGAGGTTCCTCCAGAGATTAAGTGGAGTGCACACGTCCTTTAAGAGAGCAAACAAATAACACGAGCGTGTGGGTGGTGTGCAAGTCCCATTGGCACCTAGGGAGATGGCGGTAGCAACAGTGTTTCTCCACATGAGAAATAAGAGGAGCTTACATGTGTAGAGTGGCAGACACGAACCATAGCCAATGATAGATTTTGGGTTTATAGATAGATATGTCTTGTAGTAGCATGATGTTGAGAGAGGGAGTGGGTTTTTTCAGCTTATGGGACTCCTGAGCTTCCAAATACACCACCACCGGCCTATGATCTTATCTTTAAGGCAAACCTACATGTAGAGATTCGACGGCCCCCATAGCTGGCATAACCTCCTTGATGTTGTGCACAATGTCCTCATTGGCGATATGCATATCGACCACTAGTGAGAGATTCAACTCCTTATTAACAAGTGTTTCTGACTCTAGGTCTGAAGATGAATCCTTCACTTGTTGTTTCATTAAATCCTCATAGGCTGACTTCCCTCTGGTCTCATAGTTGTGTGTGACCTCTTCTATCTTCACCCCATCCTTAGAGGGCTTCCTGCTTGGTGGTATTAATAAGATGTCTCTCATCTTAATATCATCCCAGTCTTCTGCATTCAGAATTTTATCATATCTGTACCTTACTCTCACTAATGTGTTGATATCCTTTTTCATTATTGTCACCCTGTGTGCATGGGCAGCAACTAGCATGGTATCCTGGAAGAACTCTATGAGAAAATCTTCTACTGCCTCCTGTAGGGTGAGAAGGGTTGTCCTCCTCCACCTGAATCCGACACCCCAATAGTCACATACTTATCTCACGAGTCTCTAGAAAGGAGCCATGGGCATTGCAAAGCCTACAGCTTTTTGTGCCTTCCTCATCTCCCTGAGAACATTGGTTCCTTGATTGATTCTCTTCTTCTGGCATTTCTGGAGCATGTTCATGGGCTTACCCTTCTTGGAGGACTTTGACCTCCCCTTTGAAGGACTTTGACCTCCACTGCCAAGTTAGGCCCACTTCCCTTTCTCCTTACAGTTTCCTTTGTTCTTGCCATCAGAACTGAAAGAGTAATAAGCAAAATGGTTAATTACCTTTAAAGATGACATCCAATAAAGGTAAGCTTCCACTCATAAATAGGTACAATAATGAGAACTATCATGGAACAGAACATGGAAGAGGAGGACATGAAATTTCATATGTCATCAGAATCAAGTAAGATATAGAATAGCTCGAAATTCGCTGTTATCCTTCATTGGGAGGACGCCTTTTTGTGGAGGAGATCTTTGTTGTTGTGCTGAACAGACATGTGAGGGGGGCAAGTATTCTATCACATACATTGTATACTTTATGCCTCGGAATTCACGCCCACGTGGCACGTGCCACTATAAATGTCACACGTGTGATCAACGGTACCTGCCACGTGCGTCATGATGATGTGTCCTCGATTTTTGTGCAGATTCTTTAATCGTGTCCTTTTGCGTTTTCCTCCACACAAACCATCTAGTGACCATGTTGACCATCCCCTTCACATCAAGCACCCAGCCAATGCTTTCCTTACCCTCGTACCACCCTGCAATACCAAATAGACACAGTTCATTTGCTTCAACCCTAAACCACCTTCCTGCCGTCTTGTTATTCCTTGCAGGCAATCTTGATACACCTATTCAAGGTCCTACATACACTTTTGTTCAGAAAGCATGGACAAAGGAAAAAGAGGTACTGTTCAAAGCGATCTCAATTTTATACTACAATGTTATATTCTGTAATGTCAGCATCTGAGACTTCTGTGATGACAATCCACAAACATGCGCTTGTCGATGTTGTCGGCCCCCGAGGTGTAGTAGTTCCAATATCAAAAACGCGATATAAAGGTGGTTTTGATGGAAAACGCGATATAGGATGGTTTTGCATGAGGGGGACACAATATCGTGTTTTCTAGCAGATTTCGTTACACTTTCTTGTATATCCTCTCCCTAAATTACATAGGCTAGTATATGAGTTCTAAAGCATACAAAGAATATTCTCAATGAAACGCGATTTCAAGATTCTGGCTGCAAAGACATGTCAAAATCGTGTTTTCCGACAAAAAGTATTTTGTGATGAGAATCGACTTGCATGATTGAGCTATGAGGCCAAGTGCATAGTCCTCTCTTAGATTGAAAATGCACAATATGTCATTTAGGAAAACATATTCTCCACCTTCTATCTTGAATGATGGAAGGATGGGAACAGCATAACTGAAACTATCAAGCTCAATTTTATCCACTGTAACTGCATCTCTTAAAGTCTCTGATTTCAGAGATATAAGATCAAGTGCTGCAATAGCAGACTTCTCCTCCTCTAGATTAATGCTTTGCTCCTCATCTTGAAGTTCTTCACTTTGCTCACTTGCCAACTCCTCCTCCTTTTTCTCATATTCTTCCAAGTCATGTTCTTGAGCAGACTTTTCAGAAACACCAAGCTCAACATAATGTAAATAAATGGCAAATGCAAAGCTCTCCTCCAATATCCTATAGCCCCTCTTGTGGAGATTGCAGATACCCTTGAAGCAGCCAGGTAGAACATCAAATCTCCTATTCAATAGATACCTCAGCTTATCACTTTGGCATAAGTCCTTGATATGCACAAAAGCCTCATCCTTATTCACAATCCTTCCATTAGCTGTCATCTGTCTAAACACCTCAAACTCGTCCTCCAAAAAGTGTTTGTGCTAAGCCACAATGTCAATCAATTTGAAAGGATTGTTGAACATCCTATGAAATGTTGGATACTCCTTTTGGGCATTGGACTTTTGGAGAAACTCAAAAAGCTGTAGATCTGGTGACTTTTTCTCTTCCAGAGGCTTCCTTGGCTCACCAGATTTGATTACTCCTTTGCTCTACTGGTACTCTGCCTCTTAGTTGTAATGAAAAATATCATAGCAGAAATAAAAAATAATTCATATTTTCTCATAAAAAGAAGAGTAAATTCAAATATTGCTCACCTAGACTATCAAAGTATCTTGATAGGTCCAATGTTCTCTTGGCAGGAGCATTATCCAAAACTATACATGCTCATAAAGATACACAGAGAGATGAGAAGAAAATCATTACAACAAAATATATTGGTAAAGGCCAGAAAATACGAGATATGCATGGACAAGGAAGTAATGATAGATGATGATCCCTTGCTGGACCTAGAAGACAAGTTCAATCCTGCATTGGAACTTTCTACGTGTTTTAAGGAGGCAAGTAATTTTCAAGAGGTGGATGATGAAGTAACCACCTATGCATAGAATTTGATTTTAATGGAATAACACTTTTATAATAAAAATATTTCTACTATTCATTTTTCTATGCCTAGAATAAAAATAACACTTTTAGAATACACAAACGATGGGGATTACTCTTTTTGAATAATAAAAGATAAAACTTATTTCACAAAATTTACGAAAATTTTGCCATAACCTCCTTTGTATGGCTGACCATTTTTTCAATTTTTCGTAACATTAAATTACTTAAAAATTATCCCCAAATGGTTTAAAGCATTCTAAACTAATCAAATTTTACTTTTAAAAGAGAAACAATATGAAAAGTTTAATTCTAACAATTTGATTACTTAACTAGGATAAAGAAAGGCTGAATTTAAGAATAAAGAGAGGGGGAAAGATTTTCCAACAAGGCATAGCATCAATTTATCATTTTAAAGATAACAAAAATTAGAAAACTATTAAAAGAATAAAGAAAAAGTAGGATTTCTAATTTAGATTAATTTATGGGAGCTTTCCTTTGGCTTGATGGTTTGAGGGATCTACTCTTGTTTACAACAAGAGTGGCCACCAATTCTTTAGAAGAGGGAATGGTCAAAAACTAATGAATTATTAATAAATTCACAGTTTTTGGCTATGGGGGGGAGGAGTAGAGTAACAGTGCATAAAACACTGTTAAGCTTCAACAAAGGGGGAGGCTTCTATTTATAGGAAAAAGTGAGCTTGTAACCAAGCAAACTGATTCTAGAATCTTCCAGATGAGTTTGGTCAATTTTGACCATTTTTGGGTCAGTTTAGCTTCCTTTTTGGAACTAGACTTGAATTAGGAGAGAGGAGAGATGAAATATCTCAATTTTTGGGAATTTAAAACTCCACCACACATGTGAAATAAGCGTCTCCTTCATGAGGGGGAATCCCCACTCTGAGGTGTCAAAAAATTCATTTTCTTAGTATTTCCTTTGGTCCTTAGTCGACTGTTCATCTTATGTGAGTATTTACTCATGTTTGGGGGGATTTTCTTTATTTCTTCTATTTATCTCCTCCACACATTTGGATGAATCCGATTGGCCCCTCAAAACCTTAATTTAAAATTTTCAGAAAATCTGGACCCCTAGGATAAGGCCTTTTGAACAGATTATAATAGATTTCTAATGCACCTTCTGAAAATCTTTTTGAACTTCTGATTCATGGGCATTTATTTTAATAAGAAGAGATATTTTTCCATCCAAAAATATCTAAAATCTGAATAACCTCTCTCTAGAATATTTTCTCTCTCTAAGCCAAAATAGGTAGAAACAAGATCTTTTATATATCTGAAGAGGGATTTGATTATAGGGGAAGATACTGGACATCTTGAGAGGCAGAGGAGGAATCTTACAAGTGAAATATATTCAATATTCTTCTTTTTGAGGTTAAGATTCATGGGATTTACAAAAATCAGTTCTACCCATATTTCCCAATAAAATTAATAATGCTCAAAATTCTATTTTTTATAATTACTCATAATTTGAATTATGCCAAAAATTCCTCTTTTACCATTCAATTACTTCGATCTCAAATATCATGGGAATTCCTCTTTTTGCATAAAAATAAATCTACCAAAAATTTCCCTTTTACCATTTAATTACTTGGATCTCAATTATCATGGGAATTCCTCTTTTTGTATAAAAGTAAATTTACCAAAATTTACTCTTTTCTCATAATCAATTAATTATGCATAATTACAAAAAAAATATTTCTCATGAATATGATGAAAATAATTCTTTTTGCATAGGATGTCCTATCCTAGAATATGGTAGGAAGCCCTCTTTTAGCATTATGCATAAAAATAAGATATGTATTATTTTTAAAAATTATACCATAGCTTTGCTACTATTACTGATAATTCACAATTTTTTCTAAAGAATAAAAGCTCATAAATGAAAATATGATAGTAGTTCCTCTTTTATGCTTAAAATCAAACTATGAATTTAAATCATAATTTTAACTTATCATAAACTTAATTATGATTATCTTACTATATTAAGCTAATTCTATTATTTCTCTTTTCCCAAATTAATAGGATAATCTATTTCTCATTTAGAATTAATCAAAGTAGTTTTTAACTACCTATAAATAATCTAAAAGAATTAACCATAATTTTGTTAACACAAAATGATAAAAATACCATTTTCTTAATCTCTAGCTTATTAAGCCTAGAGTTTAGCTTTGAATTAAGAGACTATCATTGAGAAGCATCCTTTTTCAAGGGATTTAGCCATAAAGATGGCTATTCTTTTAGAGAGAGATATTTACTTAAAGAAAGCATTACAAATAAGCATAAAGATAAACTTAATGCTAATTAAACATTAAAAAACTTAGGGAAAGCTTGATTTGAAATAAAACAATCATTTTGAAAGCTTCTCAAGCTTGAGAGGGGTTGAGAAGAAGAAAGTTATTGAGAAAATTAGAAAAAAACCATAAAATTTGATTTTATCTCCAAGTTTGGATTGATTTTCTAATTGCAATAAAGCCCTCGACCAATCAATTGGTCCACCAAGAGGAGAAGAGAAACTCCAAGAGTTGTTGTAGAGAGAGAGAGAGAGAGCTCCAAGCTCCCAAGAGAGAGGAAAATTTAAAGGATAATAGAAAATATGATTATTTTAATATAATATTGGTAAGTATAGCTCCAATATTCCATTACAAATGACTGAGGGTCTATTTATAGGTGAGGGAGGCCACTAACCAAGTCCAACTGGGTTCTAGAATTTTCCAGGTTCAGTTTGACTCAATTTGGACAAGATTTGGACCAGTTTAGCTCCCTTTTTGATTTGGTTTGATCCAAGAGAGAGGAGAGATAAAAATATCACAATTTTTTTGAATTAAAAACCCTTCCACACATGTGAAAGAGGTGCCTACCTCAAGAGTCCCCCTTTCCTAACCAAGGTGTCAAAAATGCATCATTATTCTAAAATATCTCATTTTTTAGTAATATCTCATAATTTTTAACTAATAAACCTTGTACATCTTATGTGAGCATTTACTCATTTTTGGGTATTTTCTTTTATTCTTTTGGATTTATCTCATCCCAACACTTGGATTAATCCAATTGGCCCATTGGAACCTTAATTGGACCATAATCCAAAAATTTCTGAAAATGTAGACCCTTAGGCTAAGGTCCCTTATGCACATTTTCAATTAATTCCTAATGCACATTGGAAAGTTCATTTTGAACTTTTGTTTTAGGGGAATCCATTTTAGACACTAGGAGGATTTTTATATCCAAAGATATCTCAATTTAGGATTATCTCTCTAGACATTTTCTCTCTCTAGGCCAAAACATGGTAAAACAAGATCTTTCTTATATTTCAGAGAGGGGAATAATTACAAGAACAAAAGGGGAGGTTTTTATATCTTTACACCTCAAAAGCTAGAGGGAGGAATCTTACATAGTTGTCATAGAAACATGTTAACCGTATGTGGTTAACATACTCCCATTCCTAAAGTTGATCGCATCCTCGTGATCGGTCAAGAAGTTGTTGAGGCACGTTGGGAAGTGTCACACTTGGTTGTTCCTATTGTCTCTCTAGAAATGAGAGGGGGTGGGGAGGAGGGGGTTAGTTAGATGGAAAGAAGTTAGTAGTGGAGTACTGGGCGATTAAGTATCCATCTAGTTGGATGGGCTCTTATTATTTTGTTTTTGTTGTGTCTATTAGTACTCATTATTTTGTTTTTGTCTCCTTTGCAGCTTTAACAACCTCATGGAAGGAATCATAGTACTTGAATAAGTAGACTAGCACGAAATACTTAATGACAAGTATCCACGTGATAGGTGGTGTTGTTGATGAGAGGGGTTAATAAAACAATGGTGTTAGTAAGCAAGTGGGGGTTTCGGAGGAACAAGGAGGTAACTTGCATGGAAACTGCTTGCGCTTCAATGATGGCAATGTACATGTAGCTCTAGCATCTTCATCAATACACCTTAATGAGAACCTTGGCTCCCTTAGGGGTTGATCTTTTGGTGGTCAGTGTTCTCTCTTTCTATTTTGGTGGTTTTTCTTCTTCTGCCATTGTAGCTCATGTGACTGGGATCCTGTTTTGATGAGAGTGGGAGTTCATGGAAAGGATCCATTGGTGTAGTAGCTTTTTATTTTGGAAGTAGAAGTTTGGAAGTAGAAGCTACTTTGGATCATGATTGCAATATATGTATATTGCAGTCAAATTTTGGCTTCCAAAGCTAAGGTAGCATAAGAAGAATTTATAGGTAGGGTTGATGAGGCATGAAGTACAATTATTTGGTTGAAGTTGTGGTGATCAAAGAGATGGGTCACATCGTTGACCAGGCTTACGCCCTCCATGGTCTCCCCTTCCAGAGATGTACCTGGATGGTTGTCAATGATGAAGCTTTGTGTGGTGTGTGCACAAATGACAGAGCCTAGTGGGAATTACAAGTGCAATCCATGGGAGAGGGTGAATGGTGTGGTCGTGGTCGTGGTCCTAATCACCTAGACATGCCTCTAATCACCTAGAGACGCTTGAGTCCATTCTGCACTCTTTGATATTTTAATTTTATCATTTTTAAATTTTTCTTTTTAAAAAAAATTATCCTCTTGGGTGAGGACTTGAAGGTTGTTTATTGGTTACCACCCCAAAGGAGGGTTGTGTGGTGCTGATTAGCCCATTTGGCTGGATTTGTGAGCTTATCCATGAGGTTGTCTTTGAGTGGCTTTATACGCTATGTCATTTTGTGGCACTTCTCCTTGGGTTGCTGATTAAGTTCAGAGGTGGGTTGAAGCTCCATGGACAAGGCTCTTTTCATTGAAAGGACTGGGCAAATCGAGCTTTTGTGAGTGCCCAAGCTTGTGTGTGGGAAAGTCCGTGGGATTTGGTTAATGAAGAAGGCACTTACTTCCTCTTTGGCCACCAAACTAGCTACGTGGATTGGACAGGTATTGGCTCAGTTTTTGTTGATTGGGAAAACTTTTAAGGGTTATTATGTGGGACCCAAATGATGGAGTTACCTCCCATCAATGAAGCATTGGGCTTCTAAGAGTTGTTTTGGCACCCACCGTTGTTGAGTGATGAGGGCCCATGGTTGACAAGGCTTCTTGGTTTTTTGTTGAGAGGGCTTTGAGCTACGATTAGGTTGTCAATACTAAGGACAAGATTTTTATTGTGGCTTTGAGAGATACACTTGTGTGTTTCCTTCATATAAGCCTTGAGCTTTGGGCTCGTTTTAGTAGAGACCCATCATTGTTGGCTTTGTTGTGCTTATGGTTGCCTTTTGACACAGATCCTTGGGGACTTGTTGTGGTGGATGAGCACAAGCTCCATTCTTGGTGGGTAGCCAAAGGTGAGTGGTGCCTTCATAGTAGCTTTGTGCTCTTAGCAAGCGGTCGGGGACTAGCCATGCTGAAGATTTAGCTTGGACTTGGTTTTCTTTTTTCTCTTGTTTTTCCAAGATGTCCATTTTGGGATCCAAAGTTATGTGTAGCCATCATAGAATGCTTGAGCTATAAGAAGATTCTTGGGCACCCACCATTGATTTTCATGATAGTGGTGGTAAGAGATTGAAATGCTTGCAGTGTGGATGGTTGAGGATGTAGAGTTAAGGGTGATTGGTCAATGACAAGGATTGATTGCCTATGTTGGATGGTGTCACAAGTTCTCCTTAAACCAGCTGTGGTGAGGCACGGGGTTTGGTAATAGGGAAGATTGCTGTGGTGATGAAGATGGGCCTTGAATGTGGAGGGCCATCGAGGGTGAGGCTGTGGGTATGATTTCCTCTTCTAGACACAATGAGGACTATGGTTTTTTTGCCATTGACTTCCATGGTGGGCTATTTTTTCTCGCCAATCGATTTGGCAGTGAGTGTCATCAATCCATTCTTTCCCAATTATATCTGGTCTTGGAGTGCTCTTGCATCTATGATATGAAATCTGCACTTCAATTGGTTATTTCCAATGGCTATTTTAGGAATGAAATACCCAACACTCTTTAGATGCATTTCATGTGAGATTTGAATGTAAGTGGTGTCAGGAGTAAGTGTGGGTTTTCCAACATTTTTTCACGCCTCCAAGAAGATGAGATTGGTGTGGACCATAGGATATATGTGGGCTTTCCACCTCTATAGACCATTCACAATTGAGCATCCAATCCATATTCTTGATGGGTTTTGTTCTTGTGGTAGGTTTAGGGCAATGGAATACTTACTAACTTTTGTGGGTGAAAGAGTACCCTTTGTGGTTGCTTCTGGCATATGATTGAATATGGTGGGCTCCCCATCCTAGAGGATCATCATTACCTTTCCCGTGGGAACCACGAGGGTAGTTGTATTGTCAACAACTGAGTTGACTGTACAACATGGTGCATTCTTGACCCATATTCCTCCAAGGATGACTGCTTCTTTGGTCTCAATTATGGTAACCACATAGAACTTACAAGCCAATGGGTTAGAGATATTATGTACCATTCATGTAAAATACCCAAGGCTTTGTATCTGTTTTCTACTAGTTAGCTAAATTTTAAGCACTATGAAGAGATAGTTTGCCTAGGGAGACCCATGTTTCCCATGGAAAAATATTGTGGCTAGCTATTAGAGATAGCAAGGCATACTTTCTTTGCATATTTTTGTGCCAAAGGGGAAATATTGTTGAAATGTCAAGCTCGTATACAGCTGGAGGATAGCACATGGGTGCTGACAGAGTGACAGTATGGTAGATAGATATCGTGTGGTGTGTTTATGACCGCGTCCAGCTGGTCATATGTGGTGTGGACATTACATTAGGTTTACTTTGTAGTGTGGACATAACACTATGTTGTGTTCCCTTTTGTGTGTGTGAGAGAGATGGTGACTATGGCTTCTCTCCTTCTTTATGATTGATGGTTATGGATTAGGGTTTGCTTCTCTTGTGTGTGTTCCCTCCTGCTTCTGTTTTTTATCATGGTATCAGAGCCAAGAGCTCATTAGCTGTGTTGTGAGAGTGAGTGAGAGAAGAGGGAAGAAGAAGAAAAAGCTGTGAAGGAAGCCATTGGAGCTTGGAGCAAAGGAGAAGCTATGGAGCACACACCGGCATCAGATCTGAGAGCTAAGGACCATTGGTGAGTGTAGCAAGACCCCCTCTGCGGATTGCAGGTATCAAAGAGCAGGTTCAATGAAGATTAAAGTGCATAAAGCAAGCAGAAAATTTTTGGTTTTTCTCTAAGCTTTCATGGAAAGCTTGAAGTGAATGTACTCTTGGCAAATGTATACACAAAGGCACGTGTATTTGAACTAGCACATGTATTAGCAAAGTGGGCACAAGCAACATACTGAATCTTGAAGCAGATTGATGCATACAGATTTGAGCAAAATCAAGTGGAAGTGAATTTTTGCAAAAAGTTCTGGTTTTTCACAAAAACAGTGGACATACCCTCCGTGGAGGATTGATTGCAGGAGCTAGAGAGAAAATTGAGCTAAACCCTTCATACCCAAGGTAGAAGGTCATTGCTAAGAAGCCTATCACTTCAATTGTGATTTCCCCTCTCTCTACAGCTCACAGGAGCTGGCGGCGCATATCTGTGCAGAAATCTGGAAAGTTTGATTTGATTTCATGCAATTCACTCATTTCTAAGCTATTTGATGCCATTCAAAGCTTGGGGAGTTTAGCAAAGACATTTCTAAGGCCTTGTGATGCTTGGTTGCAGCTCATTTGATGTATTTGGAGCTCATTGAAGTGATTTATCAGAGGTGTGCAGGTTTGCAGAAAGTCTGTCCAAAAACAGAGCATTTTTAATCAAGGCATTAATCCTTGTCTATATCAAATTGGCCTAATTCCTTTGGTACAAGTAGAGTTCTATGAGTTGCTAAACTTTTGAATCAAAAAGTTTTGAATTTGGAGAAGATTTGAAGGAGATAGAGCATTTTTAGTGAGAGGTGGTACCTGACAGACGCAGAAAAAGACAAACCAG
Source organism: Cibotium barometz (assembly GCF_041138505.1). Lineage (NCBI taxonomy): Eukaryota > Viridiplantae > Streptophyta > Polypodiopsida > Cyatheales > Cibotiaceae > Cibotium > Cibotium barometz. Next base: position 18,696,889 of record NC_141051.1, read on the forward strand.
AAGCTACAAAAATTGGTGGTTCTCATTCCCCTTGAAGAATTTGATCAAACCCTTCTAGGATATGTTGGAGCAATGTGTTGGGAAGCCATTGCAAGTTGAATCATTGCATTTGGACAAGATTTGAAGGATTTAGAGCAAGATCTTTGACTGGTTCTCTGGCGAGAAAAAAAACCAGAAAATGTTTTTGTGAAGAAGTATCATGTGTTTTCAACTTTGATCGAGTGTACATTGTTGATGAATCATTGTGGGATGTAAATGCACACAATTTGCAAGCATTTGATGTGATTTGGAGAGATTTGGAGCATTACAGGTACTTCATACATTGTGATCGACGGGGTACATCTACTACATTTTTTGCAACAATGGGAGATGGTCCGATACAGATTGTTGGAGAGAAGCTTGATCGCACTAACTTTCAAGTGTGGAAGTTTCGAATGAAGAGTTTTTTGAAAGGCAAAGGTTTATGGAGTCTTGTCTCGGAGGAAGCCCGGAACCATACCTACCTCCTCAACCAAATAATGCTCAGTTACTGGCTCACAAGCAATGGGTAGAGCGGTCTTCGAAGGTGTTGCATTATTTTTCCATATGTGTAACAGATGCCTTGCTTATTCACATCCAAGATGCAGATACACCGAAAGAAGCATGGGGTATATTATGCCGAATGTATGAGACAGACACTGGTGCAAGGAAGATACAACTAAAGCAACAGATTCACAGTGTAACACGAAGGAATCGGAGTATACATGAGTATGTTCAGGAAATCAAGGGTTATGCAGATTCCTTGTCATCAATCCATGCCCCAATGGATGATGATGATTTGGTTGCTCTCACATTGCGTGGTTTAGGCAAAGAATACAAATCTTTTGACACTTCCATCTCAGTAAGGTTGGGAGGAATGCCAGACTTTAATGAGCTTGTGTCATTGCTCATTGTGGAAGAATTGAAGCTTGGCCTTGGTGGTTTGAGTGTTACAGGTGGTGCATCCTCGTCAAGCAATGATGAGCATGCAAGGAATCAGGCTTTTTACTCATCTAGAGGCTTTCGAGGCAGGGGGAGATTTACCCCTCGAGGCCGTGGCGGACGTGGTTGGAATGACAGGTCTACTCAACCACAATCAAATCAGAATTTTCAGAATTCACAATCATCATTTGGATCACGTGGAGGTCGTGGATTTCAATCCCATAGGGGGAGATTTGGAACAGGTGCTCGTGGTAGAGGACGATGGCAAGGTCCTCAACAAAATTTGAATGGGATTGAATGTTACTATTGTGGCAAACTTGGACATATGGCAAAAGATTGTTACAAAAAGCAGAATGATATGAGGAATGGAAGACCACAACATGGAAATTATGCATCTACTAGTAACAATGATGGGAGTTCGAATCATCTTTTTGCAATGAAGCATGTTATGGGGACAATGGATTCTCAGAATGCAGGAGATGAGTCATGGTATATGGATTCAGGTGCCTCAAACCACATGACATGTCATGGGGAGTGGTTTGAGAAGATGCAACAATTGGATACAAATGGTTATGTGGTCACAGGAGATGATACTCAGCATCTTATAACACATGTTGGCAGTGTGCCTTTGAGGATGCATGATGGAAATGTGAAGAATATGTCTGAAGTGTTATATGTACCATCCATCACAAAGAATTTGGCATCAGTAGGCCAAATGGTTGAGCAGGGATTACAAGTAAGATTCAATGAGAATGGTTGTTTTGTGGAAGACTTTAAGCATGGCTGTAGATTGATTGCCAAGGGCAAGAAGGAAGGAAGGTTGTTCAAATTGGATGCAGGCATACCAGAATTGAGCTCAGCCATGTTTTCAAAGAGCAATGGGATTGTGCAGGATATTGACATGTGGCACAAGAGGATTGGCCATGTCAATATACAGAGATTAAAGAACATGCAAACAAGAGGCATTGTCAGTGGATTGCCTCGATTCAAATATGATGGACATATGCATGTGTGTGAAGCCTGTCAGTTTGGAAAGCAGGCAAGGTTGAGGTTTCCTAGAGAAGGAAACATGAGTAATAGACCACTTGAGATAGTGCACAGTGATGTATGGGGCCCAGCACAAAACCCATCTATCAAAGGAAGTCTATACTATGTGACATTTATAGATGACTTCAGCAGGATGACATGGATATATTTTTTGAGAGAGAAGAGTGAAGTGCTGGAAAAATTCATGGATTTCAAAGCTCTTGTAGAAAAACAATATGGCTGTTGGATTAAGTGTCTGAGAACAGATGGAGGTGGTGAATACACCTCAAAAGCTTTTGAGCATTTCTTGTGGAAGCATGGGATAAGGAGACAGTTGACATGCAGATATACACCTCAGCAGAATGGTGTGGCTGAGAGAAAGAATCGAGTCATATGTGAAGTGGCAAGGGCAATGCTCAATGAAAAGAGCATGCCAGATTACTATTGGGCAGAAGCATGTGCTACTGCAGTGTATATCCTGAACAAAACACCTACAGCAGCCATTCATGGAAGCACGCCAGAGATGCGGCTTACAGGTTACAGGCCAGACATTGGACATCTTAAAGTCTTTGGATGTGTAGCTTATGTTCATGTGCCTGATGAAAGAAGACGGAAGTTGGATCCTAAGGCAGAGAAATGTGTATTTGTTGGATATGCACAGGATCGAAAGGCTTACAAATGTTATAACCCTCAAACTAGACAAGTAGTCATCTCACGTGATGTGGTGTTTGATGAGCTTGCTAGTTGGTACAAAGCAAGAGATGAGGGAGTCATTGACACACTTGAGGCTAATGTACCTGTGAACTTGCCATCACAAGCAAGTTCTAGCTCTACTACTATGTCTGGGCCAGCAGCAGAAGCTGAGAGTAGTAGCAGTGTACGTCCATGGTCAATCACAGGCTATGAGTCCTCCTAGCTCAGAGAGTTTGGATGAGGAGCTCGGGATACCTGTTTTACGCACACCTGGTGCTAGGCAGGACAGATATGTGCCACCACATGCTCGTGTTACAGGTGTACAGAGTGACCCGCATGCATTGCGGAGATCCCAGAGAGTCAGATATCCAGTGGAAAGACTGACATATAGAGATTTTGCTATGCACTATGCATACATGACATCTATGGTAAAGCATGTGGAACCTACATGCTATACAGAGGCTGTTGGAGAGCATGTATGGCAGAAAGCCATGGATGAAGAGATGGATGCTTTGGACAAAAATGATACATGGGAATTGGCTGAGTTACCGCAAGGAAAGAATGCAATTGGTTGCAAATGGGTGTATAAGGTAAAGTGCAAGTCAGATGGCAGCCTAGAGAGACATAAGGCAAGGCTGGTCGCTAAAGGATATGCACAAACTTATGGTCTTGATTATGATGAAACTTTCAGCCCAGTGGCTAAGATGGCTACAGTGAGGTCTATCATTGCACTAGCAGCACAAAAAGGTTGGGGTTTACATCAAATGGATGTAAAAAATGCTTTCTTGAATGGTGAACTACAAGAAGAGGTGTACATGGAACAGCCAGAAGGATATGTACATCCAAAATATCCGACTTTTGTTTGCAGGTTAAAGAAAGCACTCTATGGTTTGAAGCAAGCACCTCGTGCTTGGAGTGACAAGATCAGCAGATATCTTGTCAGTATTGGATTTGTGGTTGGAAATGCAGACTCTTCACTTTATGTGAAGAAGACACATGATGGTATCGTGATGATAGTCATTTATGTTGATGATTTGATTATCACAGGTGATTGTGGGAAAGGCATTGATGAGGTTAAAGCCTCTTTATGCAAAGAGTTTGATATGAAAGACCTTGGTGATTTAAGGTTCTTTCTTGGCATTGAGGTGATTAGAACAAACAAGGGTATATGGTTGGTGCAAAGGCAATATGCACTTGACATGCTGGCAAAGTATGGTATGACAGCATGCAAACCAATGTTGACACCATTAGAGCAAAACATGAAGCTTAGGGCTGATTTGGGTGATGAGCTTGATGATATCACCATGTACAGACAAATGGTTGGTAGCCTTATCTACATGACCATTACGAGGCCAAACCTCAGTTATGCAGTTGATTTGGTGAGTCAGTTTATGCAGAGTCCTCGTAAACCTCACTTGGATGCTGTGAGACGGATTCTGAGATACGTCAAAACTACCGTGCATTATGGTCTTTTCTATGAGGCAGGAAAAGACATGCATGTCTATGGATATACAGATGCAGATGTTACCATATTATAGTAGTGATGTGTGTGAACACACTTAGGACTGCCGGGGCACTTTTTCCCTCACTAGGAGGTTTTTTCCCCCGTGCATTGTATATACGCCCATTATCTTTGAGGGCTGGTTATCTTTCATTTTTGGCACTCATAATACACTACAGTGTTGTGCTCAAGCTTCCTCATCTTCTTGAAGTTGTGTGTGCATTCCTGCAACCCTAATTCCAACAATTGGTATCAGAGCAGGCTTCCTCCTCCCGGGCAGCATCACCGGCACCTGCCGCTTCATCTCCTCCGATTGCGACGAGGTTTCACGAGCGTCTGCAGGTTAGTATATGCCGTCCGTTTATCTCTCTTTATCTCTTTTGAAGAGCGTCTGCAGATTTCGCCCTCCGTTTTTGCATTCCAAGTACTGCGCAGGCAAAATCGTCCTACTGTGCAGATTTTCTGTCAAGATTAAAATCTGCAGGATAGGTGCCCATTCGTCTGTTTTGGGCTGTGCTATATAGCACAGGTCGATTTTATACAGGTTTACCTCTTACAGACAGCATTTACATCTAGTAGTACAGTCATTGGCCATGGCTGACAACAATGATGTATTCCGCATGTTGGCTGCTGAGGATAAGTTGGATGGCACCAACTATCCATTGTGGGCATATATGATGCGACATGTATTGGTAGCAAAGGGGTTATGGAACATTGTGCAGGGTATTGATGCACGTCCTATTGTGGCTGGGAATGCTGCAAACACATCAGAAACAGGTACTGTTGATGATGGTGCAGGCACAAGTGCTGTAGCAGCTGTTCGAGAACCACCACTTTCAGCAGAGCAGATTCGTTGGGATGGTAGAGATGCGCAGGCTCATGCCTTGATTGCGCTGTCTGTCAAACGTACCATTATCCCACATATTCGCTCCTGCAGGACTTCTAAGGATGCTTGGGATGTACTTGCCACATTGTATCAGGCAAGAAATGAGGCTCGTGTTGCTTACCTCCGAAAACAGTTGGAGAGTGAGCATATGAACGAAGGTGATTCTATGGATAGCTTTTTGACAAAGATCAAGGATTTCAAAGAGCAGCTCATTTCTGCAGATGAAATCCTGTCAGACAGTTCACTTGTGCAGACTGTTTTGAATGGTCTACCAGATTCTTATCAGGGTTTTGCTTCCACTCTTCGCTTGATGATGAAAGGCAATCCCAATGCCTTATCATTTGAGGAGTTAGTTTCTGTTTTGCTGCAAGAAGACCAGTCAAGGCAAAACAGGAATATTATGCGTGTCGCAGATCAAGCTTTCGTTGCTAGTCAGAGAAGCGGGAAAGGTAAAGCTGGCTTTTCTTCTAGTAAGCAGAAATCTGCAAATGCTGCGCAACCAAAGAAGGAAGACAAAGATGAGAAGAAGGGTGACAAACAGAAGACATTTTGCAAGTACTGTAAGGGAAATGATCATGTCATCAAAGCGTGTCCTAAGCTGGCTGCGAAAGAGGCTAAGAAGAAAGAGGCTGGTATGGCTGTTGCAGATGCCTCTCCTTCTAACAATGAATCTGCTAATGTTGTGCTAGATACAGAATGGGCATTCAATGCGCAGTGCAGTTATGACCCATCTTTGCATGACACATGTATGTCTGCAGTAGATTCAGATGTATGGTACTTTGACAGTGGTGCCACTAAGCATATCACCTCGCAGCGCAGTTTATTCACTTTCCTTGAGTCTGCTCCCACAGGGAATACTGTCACTTGTGCCAATAACTCCTCTTATCCCGTTGAAGGAGTTGGACAGATTGTGCTGAATGTTGCAAATGGCAACACCTTTACACTTTTTGATGCATTGTATGTGCCAGGGATCAAAAAGAATCTGCTGTCAGTCTCCGCATTTGCCAAAACAGGTTTGGTTGTAAAATTTGTGGATGACAGATGTACTGTTCATGATCTCTCTTGTGGTGACATCATTGTAGCATCTGGTTCACTATGTCGAGGGCTGTATAAGCTCAATATGGATGGCAAATGTGTAGAGGATTCAGCATGTGCTATTATGGATACGCAGGCTATTTCAGATGCAAAACTGTGGCATGCACGTTTTGGTCATCTGAATTTTGCAAGTTTGCTGCGCCTGCAGAAATCTGAAATGGTGTCTTCTTTGCCTAAGCTTGAGGCACCTGTCAAGCATGTTTGTGAGGGCTGCATATTGGGTAAAATGCAGCGTGCTTCCTTTCCCAAAGATGGATCAGTGAGAGCTGAACGCAGATTGCAGCTTGTTCACAGTGATGTTTGTGGTCCCATGCAAACTCCATCATTTGGAAACTACCTTTACTTCGTGACTTTCATTGATGATTTTACCAGGCATGCATGGGTATATCCTTTGAAGGCAAAGTCCGAAGTGTTTTTGTGCTTCAAACAGTTTTTGGTTATGGCTGAAAATGTGTCAGAAAGTAAGATGGGCACCCTCCGTTCAGATCGAGGGGGGGAGTATATGTCTTCAGAATTTAATGCATTTCTGGCTGAGCGTGGGATAAAACACCAATGTACAGTGCCGTATACACCACAGCAAAATGGTGTGGCTGAGAGAAAAAACAGGTCTCTCATGGAAATGGCAAGATGTATGGTTAAGAGTCAAAGTCTACCACATGGTTTTTGGATTGAGGCTGTCATGTGTGCCACTTATGTACTAAACAGGTGTCCCACCAAAGCATTACAGGTTGTCACTCCATATGAGGCTTGGCATAGCCGCAAGCCATCTGTTGGCCATTTACGTGTTTTTGGTTGCCTGGCATATGCATTAGTGCCTGTGCAACATCGCAGAAAATTGGATGACAAAGCTGTCAAATGTATTTTTGTTGGATATAGTGCTGAGAGCAAAGGCTATCGTTTGTATCATCCACAGACAAAGCGCATTTTGGTTAGCCGTGATGTTGTATTTGTGGAAGATGCAGTTCAGCCCTTGGTTTCATGTACTAAGGAGACAGATATCAGCTCACGTGATGTCTATGATACATTGTTGCCTCTTTTCAGTGGTGCACAGTCAAGTGCAATACCTCATGAGGCAGTTTTTCAGCCTATGCAGGTTTTAAATGATGGCACAGATCAGCCTATATCTGATGCAGATGTGCATGATGCACTTGAGGATGAGAGACAAGAGATTGAGGGCTCTAGGAATATGCCTAGATGGCTGGTGCAGACTTTGCGTGACAGCAAGTTGGATGCCCCTTTGTCTAGTCGCACTCGTTCTGGCTCTCATGGTGCCTCTTATGCGTCAGATTGTTATGCATTGGCTGTTTCTAGTATGTGCGATGAAAGTGAGCCTGTTTCATTTGATGAGGCACAAAGTTCAGAAAATTGGATGGCTGCTATGCAAGCAGAATACGATGCTATTATGAAGAATGGTACATGGTCTTTATGTGACTTGCCCCCTGGCAAGAAGGCCATTGGCACTAAGTGGGTATACAAATTGAAGCGTAAGCCTGATGGCACAGTGGATCGCCATAAGGCTAGGCTTGTTGCAAAAGGTTATGCTCAAGAGAAGGGCATTGATTTTGATGAGACTTTTGCTCCCACATGTCGTATGACCACTGTTCGTAGCATCTGTGCATTAGCAGCTCATAATGGTTGGAATGTACATCAGCTGGACATAAAGACTACGTTCTTAAATGGAGATTTGCATGAGGAGGTGTATGTATCGCAGCCTCGTGGTTTTGTTCAAAGAGGGCAGGAAAACAAAGTGTGCAGGTTAAAAAAGGCTTTATATGGTTTAAAGCAAGCTCCACGAGCTTGGTATGAAAAAATACATGCATATTTGACTGCACATGGGTTTCAGAATAGTCCAACAGAAAGCACTTTGTATGTTAAACGTGTGGATGGTGTACATCTAATCATTGCTCTCTATGTCGATGACATGCTGCTCACAGGACCAAATGAGAGTCATATTGCTGATTTTAAGGCTGATTTGAATGCCTCTTTTGAGATGTCAGATTTGGGGCATTTGCATCATTATTTGGGGATACAATTTAAGCAGTGTGATGGAGGTATTGCTTTGTGTCAGACAAAGTATATTGAAACATTGTTGCGGAGATTTGGCCTTGAAGACTGCAAGCCTATTGCTACTCCAATGGAGACAGGTTTGAAGTTGAGTCTTCATGATGCTGGAGATCACTTTGATGTCACACTCTATCAGACAGCTGTTGGTTGCCTCATTTATGTATGCATTACGAGGCCAGACATTCAGTTTGCAGTCTCACAGGTGAGCAGATTTATGCATAGCCCAGGCATTAAGCATTGGCAGGCAGTGAAGCGTATCTTTCGCTATTTGAGTGGTACTCGGCATCTTGGGTTGTTTTATCCCAAGGGGGGATCATTGCCGCCAGATTTACATGTTTTTTCAGATTCTGACTGGGCTGGTTGTCCACGAGTGGTTTTTGCTTCATGCTTGGAAGCTCATGCATATCATGGTTGAGCAAGAAGCAGCCTACTGTGGCCACTTCTAGTTGTGAAGTTGAGTACAGGGCAGCTTTCACAGCTACGGTTGAGTGTGTGTGGCTCAGACGCCTTATGGCTGATTTGGGTGTTGGGCAGCCATCTGCCACCACCATCTTCACTGACAGTCAGAGCGCATTGGCAGTTGCGCGGAACCCAGTGTTCCATGCTCGTACGAAGCACATTGAGGTGCACTACCATTATGTCAGGGAGAGACTCTCTGCAGGAGAGATCAGTTTGGCTTATGTGCCAACACAGGATAACCTTGCAGACCTTTTCACAAAGGCTCTGCCTCGTGAAAAGTTCGAAGCTTTTCGCAAAGCTTTGGGCTTACTCCCTTTTGTGGATTCGTCCACATAGCTAGACACTTCCCTATACATGAGTGCTAGCTCTTGTTCACCGCATCACTCCAGGGGGGATTTGTTACCATATTATAGTAGTGATGTGTGTGAACACACTTAGGACTGCCGGGGCACTTTTTCCCTCACTAGGAGGTTTTTTCCCCCGTGCATTGTATATACGCCCATTATCTTTGAGGGCTGGTTATCTTTCATTTTTGGCACTCATAATACACTACAGTGTTGTGCTCAAGCTTCCTCATCTTCTTGAAGTTGTGTGTGCATTCCTGCAACCCTAATTCCAACAGCAGATTGGGCCGGTAGTGCATATGACAGGAGATCTACCAGTGGCTATGTTTTCAGCCTTAGTAGTGGAGCTGTGAGTTGGAGCAGTAAAAAGCAACCTACAGTTGCTTTATCTACCACAGAGGCAGAGTATCGTGGAGCAGCCATAGCTGCATGTGAGGCTATGTGGTTGAAGAAGTTGCTAGATGATGTCAGGTTACAGAGTGATATGAGAGTTGTCATTCATTGTGACAACATGAGTAGTATTCAGCTTGCTAGCAACCCAGTTTATCATGCCAGGACCAAACATATTGAGGTCCACTATCATTTCATCAGAGAGAAGGTGCTAGATGGGCATGTTGATTTGACATATGTGCAGACAGATGAGCAGGTTGCAGATATCTTTACCAAAGCACTTGGTAAGGATAAGTTCGAGTATTTCCGTACTAGATTGGGAGTCCTAGAGATGGACATGTCGAGCTTGAGGGGGAGTGTTGAAATGTCAAGCTCGTATACAGCTGGAGGATAGCACATGGGTGCTGACAGAGTGACAGTATGGTAGATAGATATCGTGTGGTGTGTTTATGACCGCGTCCAGCTGGTCATATGTGGTGTGGACATTACATTAGGTTTACTTTGTAGTGTGGACATAACACTATGTTGTGTTCCCTTTTGTGTGTGTGAGAGAGATGGTGACTATGGCTTCTCTCCTTCTTTATGATTGATGGTTATGGATTAGGGTTTGCTTCTCTTGTGTGTGTTCCCTCCTGCTTCTGTTTTTTATCAAATATGACCATACCTTAAGGGTTACGGTTTTGTGTTGGGGAGCCGCACTCACACTCATGGTGTGTTAAGCGAGGTGGAGGGCTTGTAGGTTTCATGAAGGTACTGGTAGGTTGGGACCACAAATGTTGTTTCTTTTTTGTGATATGGGAGTGTATCTATTGTAGCTAGTATTTGCATCCAATCTTGGTTATCTTTATCACCCATGATAGAAGTGATGTGTTTGGTGACAAGATTAGCAAAAAAGGATATTGTTAGTTTTGGATGTGGTCACGGAATCTTCTATGAAGGGACCTTTCATCATGGGATGTGCCTTACATGTACGTAGGTTCACTTTGAGTAATTAATCCCATTTGTAGAGGTAGACATGATCTACATCCTAGTCATGGACCATTCATGTCAGCCTCATGAAGGCCTTCCTAGGATGCTAAAATAAGGAACAAGCTTCTACTTTGCTGACTGAGTAAAGTCCATGACCACAAATGTGTTTTTCTAGCTCATGTCAAGGACTTTAACATTGAGTTCCTTTAATAGTCTAAAGGGTTTTGCAGTTGTCTCATCCGCTAGCCTTATCACCAATTTGGTGTCATCTAGGGGTGGTTCTCCCCATTTTTCTTAGCTCTTCTTTGCAATGATGCTTACTTCAGCACCCCCATCTAGGATGGACGTGACGTCGTGTCCTTTGTACGAAATGGGCATGGTTGTGTTTACATCATCGCTTTCAAAGTAGTGACCCAATGCATTTATTCGAATTGTCGGTGCGCCTTTGGGTTGTTGGTTGTCCTCATGAAATAATTTAGGACTATGGGGCTCAGATTCATATGAGGAATTTGATATATCCCCCTTCTCTATGGGAGCCTATAGTTTTCCTTCCATCCAGTCCCTGAGGTCATTCCATAAATTTGGTTTCCCTTTTAACAAGGTTCCAATGGGCATTTGGATCTAGGAGAGGAAAGAAAGGTTGATAGCCCACCAAGGTCTCGTTGATGAGGAACTCATTCATTTTCACGGCCTGGTTCATAGGTTGGACTAGTAATAGTGTATAGAAGTTCAACTTAGTCTATGTTTGATGGGGTGTTAGGTTGAGACTTGGATGCCGTATGAGGGTAGAATACTTCAACAAATTTTGTGTGGGCACTTGTGAGTCTTTGTCAAACTCTGTGTCCCTGGGGAACCCCTGCCCTCGACTAGTTGTTGTTGCGACTCTTTGCCAAAGGATGTACCTCTTCATCGAATAGCCACATCCCTTCTAAAGTTGTATCCTTTCGTCATCTATGGTCATTCGTCTATGGTCATGTCCTTTCGTTAAAGGAACTTCCCTTAGAAAAACACATATACCAAATGCTCCCTCCAGCATTCTGGTGTAAGACAGTTCTTTAAGAAAACAGGGTTTCTATGCAAGTTTTCAGTTTTGATTTTCTTTTGAATATAATGAGTATATCTTAAATCCATATCCCAATACTTCTAGATTGTAGGTCTGAATTCCAATAGAATTTCCTGAATTGTGTAACCTTGATCCTCAGATCAGAATCAAAGGGTCTTAACTTGATTTCAGATTCGGTGGGTGATTTGAGTGAATTTTCCTGAACTGGTCACATCGTCTTTTCTTGAAACTAACAAAGGAGTTATGTCATGGTCATAGACTGGTCATAGACTGGTTCAGGGTTTGAGTCTGGAAAGGTTCTCCTTGAACTATCTTTCTCGAAGAGTAATATTTCAATTACTACTTTACTAAATTTCATTCATTGAGTATTTGCTTAACTGAATTCAAAACTAATCACGAACTCCTATGAGGAATAAATTAATCATTTATCTAAAATTCTGACTTCCATAGTTTTTCTGAATTACCATCCTAGAGAATATGAAACGGTAGAATTTTCTTATTTATTTACCAATATTCATGGGATTTAAACATAGGATTAAAGAGAACTCTTATTTTGAAATAAAAATTATGTATGCATCTATTTATGCATAAAAATCAATTTTGATAAAAGTAACACTTTTATAATTTAAAAAAATTCTTTTATGCATCTATTTATGCATAAAAATCAATTTTGATGAAAGTAACACTTTTCTAATAAAAAATTCTTTTATGCATCTATTAATGCATAAAAATCAATTTTGATGAAAGTAACACTTTCATAATAAAAAAAATTCTTTTATGCATCTATTTATGCATAAAAATCCACTTTGATGAAAGTAACACTTTTATAATAAAAAATTCTTTTATGCATCTATTTATGCATAAAAATCAATTTTGATGAAAGTAACACTTTTATAATAAAAAAATTCTTTTATGCATAAAAATCAATTTTGATGAAAGTAACACTTTTATAATAAAAAAAATTCTTTTATGCATCTATTGATGCATAAAATCCAACTTCTATGGAAATAACACTTTTATATAAAAGAAAATCCTTTTATGCATCTATTTATGCATAAAAATCAATTTTGATGAAAGTAACACTTTTATAATAAAAAAAATTTCTTTTATGCATCTATTTATGCATAAAAATCAATTTTGATGGAAGCAACACTTTTATAATAATAAAAAATTCTTTTATGCATCTATTTATGCATAAAAATCATTTTTGATGAAAGTAACACTTTTATAATAAAAAAATTTCTTTTATGCATCTATTTATGCATAAATATTAATTTTATTGAAAGTAACACTTTATAATAAAAAATTCTTTTATGCATCTATTTATGAATAAAATCCAACTTCTATGGAAATAACACTTTTATACAAAAGAAAATCATTTTATGCATCTATTTATGCATAAAAATCAATTTTGATGAAAGTAATACTTTCATAATTAAAAAAATTCTTTTATGCATCTATTTATGCATAAAAACCAATTTTGATCAAAGTAACACTTTTATATTAAAAAAAATTCTTTTATGCATCTATTTATGCATAAAAATTAATTTTGATGAAAGTAACACTTTTATAATAATAAAAAATTCTTTTATGCATCTATTTATGCATTGATGAAAGTAACACTTTTATAATCAAAAAATTCTTTTATACATCTATTTATGCATAAAAATCAATTTTGATGAAAGTAACACTTTTATAATAAAAAAAATTCTTTTATGCATAAAAATCAATTTTGATGAAAGTAACACTTTTAGAGTAAAAAAGAATTCTCCAATATGCATCTTTCTATGCATAGAAATTAATTCTAATGGAAATAACACTTTTATAATAAAAAAATTTCTAATATGCATTTTTCTATGTCTAGAATGAAAATAACACTTTTAAAATACACAAACGGTGGGGATTACTCTTTTTGAATAATAAAAGATAAAACTTATTTCACTTAATTTAAGAAAATTTTGCCATAACCTCCTTTGTATGGCTGACCATTTTTCAAATTTTTTCATTCTCAAGTTACTTAGAAATTATCCCAAAATGGTTTAAAGCATCCTAAACTAATCAAATTCCACTTTTTAAAGAGAAACAATATGAAAAGTTTAATTCTAAGAATTTGATTACATATCTAGGATAAAGAAAGGCTGAATTCAAGAATGAAGAGAGGGGGAAAGCCTTTCCAACAAGGCATAACATCATTTTTCATTTTAAAGAAAACAAAAATTAGAAAACCATTAAATGGAATAAAGAAAAAGTAGGATTTCTAGCTTACATGAATTTTTGTGAGCTTTCCTTTGGCTTGATGGTTTGAGGGATCTACTCTTGTTTGCAACAAGATTGGCCACCTGTTCTTTTGAAGAGGAATTGGTCAAAAACTAATGAATTATCAATAAATATACTATTTTTAGCTCTGGGGAGGAGTAGAGTAACAGTGCATAAAACACTATCAAGCTTCTACAAATAGGGAGGCTTCTATTTATAGGAAAAAGTGAGCTTCTAACCAAGCAAACTGATTCTAGAATTTCCCAGATCAGTTTGATCAATTTTTGACCATTTTTGGGTCAGTTTAGTTCACTTTTTGGATCCAGTTTTGAATTAGGAGAGAGGAGAGATGAAATATCTAATTTTATTAATTTAAAATTCAAAAGCAATGATGGGGAAAAGGTGCCTACTCCATGAGGGGGAATCCCCACTCTGAGTGTCAAAAATCAGTTTTTTAAACTATTTTCCTTGGTCCTTAGTCCACTCTTCATCTTATGTGAACATTAACTCATTTTTGGGGGGTTTTTCTTTTACTTTTCAATTTATCTCCTCCCTACATTTGGATTAATCTTATTGGTCCATAGGAATCTTAATTTAAAATTTTCAAGAAATTTGGACCCTTAGGAGATAAGGCCTTTTGAACATATTATAATTTGTTTCTAATGCATCTTCTGAAATTCTTTTTGAACTTTTGTTTCGGGGGAGTCTATTGTAATAAGATGAGATATTTTTCCATCTAAAATATTTAAAAATTGAATCACCTCTCTCTAGAAGATTTTCCCTCTCTAGGCCAAAACAGGTAGAAACAAGATCTTTTATATTTTTGAAGAGGGATTTGATTACAGGGGAAGATACTGGACTTCTTGAGAGGCTGGGGAGGAATCTTACATAATCAATCACTGGCTCTGCAAGATGGAGGTTTTTTCTCAAATACCTATTTGCCTGAGACTAAAAAGGTGGCATTGGCCAGTACCCTCTTGAAAGATACTGCCTTCCTTTGGTGGCGACGCAAGATTTCAGATGGCAAGTCTACTCCAACATGGGATAAATTTCGGCGTGCTCTTCGCAAGGCTTTTGAGCCTGCAAATGCAAACTTTCATGCCAGGTCTTCTCTCCACCGCATGAGTCAAACTGGCTCCGTGTGGCCGCGTACATCTCAGAGTTTCAAAAACTGGCTCTCGAGATAGAGACATTCAGCCCCTTTGACTAGCTTCATAGCTTCATTGACGGTCTTGAACCCACGATCCAAGACAAAGTCCATAAGTACAATCCTGCCACCCTGGATGAAGCAATCTCGTATGTCGAGCGTATTAGTGATTATAGGCGTCCTCCCAGCATGGATTTTCTTGTGTGCTACATAAGCCAGCAACTCAATGACGTTGAAAAAAACCACAGAACCACCAAAAGGAAAGGATTAGCCATGGTATGTGAAGAAGTTTAGATGTTACCCTCGCTAATAAGTTCGTGTATTCAAGCACTTCTATATGCGGTAAACAAGTCTTATGCTACTAGAAGAATCACTCAATGGTTGTCAATTCTAATGGAATTCGACTTTACAATGATGGTGAGGATCCCAACATGTTCTAGCTGATCATTTGTCTAAAGTTCTAAATGGAGAAATTTCCACACGAGTGGAGGATGGATTTTTTGATGCATGCCTATTTCATTTAAGCATGGTAATTGGTGCCATGAAATAGCACATTGCATATCCATTGGTTTGCTAATGGATGATGACATCAATCTCAACTGAGCTTGTAAGTTAATCAAGGTAGCATCTCTGTATACACTTATAGCCAGTAACTTGCATCACGAGGCAAGGATGACATTTTGAGTCCATGCATTCATCAAGACCATTATATCAAGATTCTAGAAGAAGCCCATCCAGGCATTTATGGAGGCAACTTTACTACAGAAATCACATGACACAAAATTTTATAGGGCCAGATGTGATGGCCTACCCTTTTTAGTGATGCAACTGAGTTTGTTAAGAGGTGTGATGTGTGTCAAAGATTTTTGGTGACTCAAAAAAGGACCACATACCCCTAACCTTTATTATGTCCTTACAATGTCCCATTTGTCAAATGGGACATTGACTTGGTAGGGCCCAAAAGTCTGGTAGCTCAATATACAAAGGCTCACTAAATCATTATAGCCAATTGCTATTGCACCAAATAAGTAGAAGCTAAGGTAACAGTGCAAGCTGATAAGATTGCTAAGTTTTTGTACGAAAATCCTATCACATGATTTGGTTGTTTCTTAGAAATTATAAGTGATAGAGGCACCCATTTCTTGAATGAGGTAGTGACGTTCCTATTGGACGAATTCATGGTGGTAATCCATAGGAAATCATCACCTTAATATCCACAAGAAAATGGACAAGTTGAAAGCACCAATAAAGTCCTTTGTTCAATCATTACTAAGACTATGGAGGCATTACGTTCAGACTGAGAACATAAAGTCGTTCACTACAACACATCAGGAGAACAATAACATTTTTGGAAGGGAAATGTCGGGGATTTTAATGATACTGTGATGAACAATGCAAAATGTTGCTCAACAATACTTTTTCACTATTTAGTAGCATTTTTAGAAGTGACAAAACAGCGCTACACTATTTGTGAAAAAACAAAATGCTACTTCTTAGTAGCATGGCCTAAAAAAAGCACTCTCGCTTCTTTTGCCACCGCACTAATTTTATCATTTAAATGCCCTAAACTTGATACCTTGGGTTTTGTTTTATAGATTTATATCTAATCTATCACTTCTACCTTTCCTACCCTATCCTCCTCCTACCCTATCCTCCTCAAGCTCACGTAAGCTAAATCTTCTCTTTTCCTTCATCTCTTATGCAAACAAGCTTTCTTGTGAGTATTTCTCTTCTCTTTCCTCTCTTTTAAGTTTTTTCTTCTTCTTTTTTCCTTATTTTGAGTATTTCAAACGAGCTTTCTTGTAAGTATTTCTCTTCTCTTCTTTCTCTTTTAAGTTTTTTTTCCTTCTTTTTCCCTTCTCATGGAAGCTTAATCCTAACCCTATCTTCTATATAGAAACCTTAATAGTAGAGAGCTTCAACGAGGAGCTCTCCATTAAAGCTATCTATTAGGGTTTCTATATACAAGCTAGGGTTAGGGTTAAGCTTTAATGAGAAGCGAAAAAAAGATTCAATAACTTTTCTATGTTATGAAAAAGATTTCATTAAGATTTTTATTAAGATTAGGGTTTTGTATATGATTTCTATTAGGGTTAAGATTAAGGTTACTAATAATTCTTTTTCTTTATTTGGTTTTATTTTATAGGGTATCCACACATACAAAAGATCTCTGACTTTTATGTTTCCTTTCTTATGCTTTTACATGTTATAGGGTTTTTAAGATTAGGGTTTGTTATTTTTTCTTGCCTCTATGGATAGCCTTTTGAGAGCTATGTTTCTCTCAAGCCATATACCTTAGCCTCATGCATGAGGCTAGTGTATAAAGCTTATGCATTAGCCATATGCATAAGACTCATGCATAAGGCTAGTGCATAAGCCTCAAGCATGAGACTTATGTAGTATCCATATGCATAAGACTCATGCATGAGTCTTATACATAAGGTTTATGCATAAGACTCATGTATGAGCTATACATAAAGTTTATGCATGAGGCTTATGAATAAGCCACATGCATGAGACTTGTGCGTGCATAAAGCCTCATGTATAAAGCTTATGCATGAGGCTTATGCATTAGCCATAAGCCTCTATGCATAGCTGTTAGAGAGATATGCATCTCTAAAGAGGTGGCCATATGCCTCATGCATTTAGATTTACATGAGACTAATGCCTAAATCTTATGCATTAGCCATATGAATAAGTATCATGCATGAGGCTAGTGCATAAGCCTAGTGCATGAGGCTTGTACATTAGCCATATGCATAAGCCTTATGTATGTATCTTATGCACAAGGTTTATGCATAAGGATTATTCATAAGCCTTATGCATGAGGCTTATGCATAAAGTGTCAAAATCGCAGGGATAGAGAAATGCGATACAATGACCAACAGGGTGGAAGCTTGTTAACGTGTTGCACTATATTGTGTTTGGGATAGGTGCTAGTTGGCATTACTTTTAATACTAATTTTTGGATCCAAATATGACCCATAATGTAAAATTTCCTATCAAAATATACATCATTGGAAAGCTCTTAAAGAAGAAGATCTTTATGTATAATCTCCAAAAAATTATAATTTCATTACAAAAAAATTACTACATGCCCATTTTTTTTAAAGCTCTGCAAAAAACTTGCAAAAACATAGTACGTTAACCAGCTACTTCCCATCAGCCAAATTAAATGAATAATTTTGGAACTCAATTAGCACTATTTATATTAATTAATCAAATGAGATAAAACAAATGATAATTTTTGACTCTAATGTGGAAGGGCTAATCCCAAAAATCCTATCCTAATGCTAAGAGCTCAATCAACTCATATCTGACAATTTATACAGTGTTGTGAGTGTCAAACTCAGGCTACATACTCAACAGGTGGCTTCTTCTCACTATCTTGTCAACTTTAGTTTGCTATGAGCAACAACAACTATATATAAGATAGGATTTTATAATGATCTACGTAGCTCGCCCTCGATGGTAGATAGACGAGTCGTGATTGTAGCTTCATCTTTGTAATCTTGCCCCACCTCTGTAATAATTAGGTAGTTGTGGCTAGAAGTTCTACAGCTTCTTGTTAGCTAAATTACACCGTTTAGGCAGCAGAACTGCTTCTGGAGAAGGATGGGGATCTACAATTCCTCCTTTGATGTAGGAATATTTTTTCACCAAACAAGCGATGCATTTTCAAGGCTTTGAAAACCTTATAAATGGTGTGAATCTTGCATCTTTTAACACCTTCCCAAGATTAGCAACATCTCTGAGCCTTTGTTTAGATAGTTGACTCCATAGGTCAGAAGCGATACATCAGCCAAGTACTTCATTTTGTCATCCTACATAGACAATGGCACTTTACCAACATGCGCAATGGGATGTGCAATATCATCACCTGTTCTACGTAACCTGGTTTTTTCATTTTTTGCATATCTCTAAACCACTCAGCGTGACTGGTCATGTGGTTAGAGGCGCTAGAATCCATATATCATATATCTTGAGATCCTGACACATCTCCTGTTATGGAACTGAGCATGTGCTACATCACAATTAGCTGCTCACTTCTGTTATCACCTTCATGTCTGCTAGATGATGCATAGTTGCCTTGCTGTAACTTCCCACTTTTAATGTCATTATGCTTTTTGTAGTATTCCTTTGCCATGTGTCCTAGTTTGCCACAATATTAGAACTCTATGCTATTTGTATTTTGATTTCTTTACCAACCACCTCGGCCTCTTTGTCTCCCCGTGCCTCTAGACTGGCTTCTTCCACAAGTGTGTATGATTTGCTGATGTGAATCACTAGATTGTTGTTGTCCAAAATTTTGATTTCCTTGTTGGCCACCACCTTGGCCTCGTCGACCACGGCCTCTACCTCTGCCTCTACTTGAATCAGAGTAGAAGGCATGTTCCAATGGTTCTTGCTTTGTAAAGAAGAATCCTCACCTAAAGCCTTTTCTTCTATGATCAGCATAGATATCAAGTCCCGAAAGCTGGGAATATTCTCCCTAACTGCAATGGAGATCTTGAATGGCTTCTTGTACTCTTTGCCAAGCCCATTCAGACAAACACTTACCAAATCATCATCCTCCACTGATACATTTATAAACCCAAGGGATTCAACAATTCCCTTGATCTTTAAGGCATATTCATTGATGGACATGCTTTTCTTTTCCACAGTATGCAACTCTTACTTTTAATTGCAACTTCCTTGCATGGAACAAGTGTCATTGTAGATATTGACATATGGCACAAGTGCATTAGTCATGTGAATGTACAATGATTGAAGTCTATGCAGGCTCAAAATATTGTTGTAGGTTTGCCAAAGTTTAAGGTTGACAGTATGCATAAGGTATGTGAAGCATGCCAACTTGGTAAGTAGGCCAAACATGTTTTCCCACATGAAAAGCATGTCAGTGTAAGGCCATTGGATGTCATACATTCAGATGTATGGAGAGACCAACCAAGACTGCAACTGTGGAGGATTGTATTGTTAATCCTGCATATTGTGTACTAATTACTACTTCAGTACTTAACAAGAGACTTCAGGAGAACACTTGAGAGAAGATTGAATTGAATTGATTAAACTGAGTACAATAGGTCTCTTATATAGGAGATGAAGAGACACATTTGAAGAGGCATGGAATTTAACAAAAGGACATGACCATAGACAAAAGGAGATAAATTTAGGCTAAGGGATGTGTCTATTCGATGTAGAGGCACAACCGTTCATCAAGGGATATAACCATTCGTCGAAGGGATGTGGCTATTCAATGAAGAGGTACATCCTCACAACCACTTGAGGGCAGGGGTTCCCTTGGCTAGTTACTCTTTGTATCTGCAATAGGAATCAGCAAATGAAGAGAGAATCTGATACATGCATATGTCACAATCGTGACATTCCCTCCCATTTAAAATAAAACCCACGTGTCAAATGATAGACATCTGGTCAAAGAACTCCTAAAGAAGATTAGGGTACTGACAACTTCAGAAACGTGAACAGAGCAAGCTGTTTGTTTGTCTTTGTCTTTCACAGGAGGCGAGTTATGATCAGCATGGTGGCAACTGTCCAACCGAGAATTGCACCGAGTGTTGGAGGGTTTAGGGCACTGAGGACATTCATACCACTGGTGATCACCAGAACAAATTGTACAGAGGCCTAGACAACTAGGTTGTGATGAAGTGGTAGTCGATGAAGAGGTGTGCTGTCCTGAAGAGGTTTCTCGCTTGAAGTTGTGCCAATCATCGCTTGAAGTCGGGACCGATCTCGATTTCTGCTACCAGAGGATTCGGCCTGAGAGGATCCTGCGTTTGATGCAAGAGCATGCCCGGAGAAGCGCAACCGGAAGGACTGTTGTCCAAAATATGGTCGCCTAGAATTTGGCTGTCCAAGATCTTGCGTTTGACGTGGGAGCGTGCCCGGAGAAGCGCGACCGAAAGGACTGTTGTCCAGAATATGGTCGCCTAGAGTTTGGTTGTCTAGCATTGGGATGCTAGGGTTGGCTAGTCCCATTGGGTCGATTCCACTCTGGTAAGAATGGGTGCCGGAGGAAAAGTTCTTGGGAGGATGCCTGTAATCACTAATACGCTCAACATACAAGATTGCTTCATCCACGGTGGCAGGATTGTACTTATGGACTTCGTCTTGGATCGTGGGTTCAAGCCCGTCAATGAAGCTGTGAAGTTGGTCAGAGTGGCTGAGTGTCTCTATCTCAAGAGCCAGTTTTTGACACTCTAAGATGTACGCGGCCACGGAGCCAATTTGACTCACGCGGCGGAGAGAAGACCTGGCATGAAAGTTTGCATTTGCAGGCTCAAAAGCCTTGCAAAGAGCACGCCGAAATTTATCCCACGTCAGAGTAGACTTGCCATCTGAAATCCCACGTCGCCACCAAAAGAAAGTGGTATCTTTCAAGAGGGTACTGGCTAATGCCACCTTTTTAGTCTCGGGCAAAACGATATTTGAGAAATAAACCTCCATCTTGTAGAGCCAGTGATCGATTAACCGCTTATCATGGCGGCCATTGTAGGGCTCAGGTAACTTGATATCCATCTTTCTTGTCTGTGATATGGTCATTAATTTATACAAGAGTTTGAGTTCAACATTGTCTACCTCGGCGGCGGTCACGGATCAGGAGGAGTTGAGGGATCGTCCTGCTGGCCCACCGAGGATGATGACGATGTTGGTGAACGCAATCGACGCACTCGCTCTATGACTTCCTGGATCCCTCGCATTGGTGTTGGTTCCGTTGTTGCATGTATTCCATTTGTGATCGCATTGATGCCATACCTTCGAAAAGGGCCCTTTGCAAGTCCTCCATCTACTATTGTTGAAGAGTGGTCATTTGCAAGGCCTCCATCTGAGGATCCGGATCGGCAGGTGGCACATTGTCGTCCGAAGTCAACATCTAGAGAACTCAGAGAGAGTACTGAGGTGAAGCAGGAAAGGTCCACCCGGGATGTAGGATGGGAGGAACATCTGCTGGCGGGATCCTCGTACTCAAAGTCGGGGTCCTCCACTTCCTCGAGATCGTCCTTGGAGGCTACTTCATCTGCTTTCACTTCCTCGTTTGGCTCCGCCAAAGGGCTGGGCACCAGAGATAATGGAGTATAATGGGGGACAAAGATCTCGCAACAATAGAATGTCACAGGAGGGCGTGTGGAGAGGATATTGCAGAGGCCATCCACACTGCACTCTAGAAGAAAGTGTGCCAATAACTGAGGGTACCGTGACAGGAAGTACTCGAAATGAGCAAGGTGCAGTGGATCGCATGTGAGGAAAATAGTCTAGATTGCCCAAGAAACAAAGATCTTGCAAGAATAGAATGTCACAGGAGGGCGCGTGGAGAGGATATTGCAGAGGCCATCCACATTGCACTCTAGAAGAAAGTGTGCCAACTGAGGGTACCGTGACAGGAAGTACTCAAAATGAGCAAGGTGCAGTGGATCGCAGGTGAGGAAAATAGTCCAGATTGCCCGAGTGTGGGGTTCGGTTGCATGCAGGCTGTTGACATGTATGCGCAGTACACCTGTGAGGCCGGGGCTACTGGGATAGGAGAGTTCGAGAGACTTGGAATCCACCCAGCATCGGCAGAAAGTGGCACCGGGGTTCCGGAGTGGGGGCGCACAGAGGGCTGTGTTCGGGAGGAGATCCTCAGGGATCTTGTCGATGTAACTCAAGTAGTGGATGTTCATGTAGGGCTCCTCCAAAAAATTTTCTATGAAGCATGCACGTGAATGGCAAGAGCGCACACACAGGGTGATGTGGGCACAGCCGGGAGAGAGGATGATAGCGAAAGTGCATTCGGCGCATCCTGCCAGCCGGGGGGTTAAGCGTTGAATTGCCAATGGAAAGGGGGGGTGCTTCACACTCGCGCACGTAAGAGCACTTTTTTTTTTGAAAAGGGGCCCAAATGCCACGTAGCAAAAATTGTTGTTTTTTTTTTTGTTTGTGATTTATGGGTGACAGCGGCCTAGAATCATCAAGTACCCAACCGGAGAAGGGGGTGTGCCTCTTCGACAAGGCACCACCACCAGCAGGGAGGGCATAATCGAGGTATGCAGAAAGGGTTCCCTCTTCGCTCGAGACACGAAAGGTGCGTGTGTGTGGGTGTGGATTTTTTAAAAAAAAAACATCACCATGGGCAAAACTTTATGCCAAGTCCACCATCGCTCCGCTGCTTCCATACAATACTGAGAAGAGGGGTGGAAGGGGGAGTGCCGCGGGGAGTGCCGCGCGGAGGGCTTCACAACCCATGGGTAGGAAAGGTTTTAGCTCTGATACCACTGTGAGGATTGTATTGTTAATCTTGCATATTGTGTACTAATTACTACTTCAGTAATAATTAGTACACAACCCACGAGTAGGAAAGGTTTTAGCTCTAATACCACTGTGAGGATTGTATTGTTAATCCTACATATTGTGTACTATTGCATATTGTGTACTAATTACTACTTCAGTACTTAACAAGAGACTTCAAGAGAACACTTGAGAGAAGATTGAATTGAATTGATTAAACTGAGTAAAATAGGTCTCTTATATAGGAGAATTGCACTGAGTGTTGGAGGGTTTAGAGTGCTGTGGACATTCATAACACCGGTGATTGCCAGAACAAATTGTACAAAGGCCTGGACGACTAGGTTGTGATGAAGTGGCAATCGATGAAGTTGGCCAAAGGGCTAAAAAATTTATGAAGAGTGCTTATCTAGTGGTGTATGTCCGTATATGCACCAAGACATGAATAGATGCCTTGAGAACACACATGTTCCTCCTCTTATAAACCATGGGCTTATTCCACCTCCCCTTGATATCCAATTGACATTTTGCACTTTAGCACAAGCTATGGGAAGAAGATTGGCACAACCATGGCACCCACGAACATCACATACACAACCAATGTGGGTAAAAATATTCAAGCTCATGCCGAAATTTGATGGCGTTGGAGACCGAGTATCCCACCTTGAGGTCTTCAACCAAAGCTATTAAGCATTTAAAGATTTAGATAGTGAAACAAAGTTCCATATCTTTGGACTAAGCCTTGAAGTTAAATTGGTGCAATGGTTCCAATCCTTGGACCCTCGGCACAAAGGCACTTTCAAACAAGTGAGAGAGGCCTTTACTCTTGGATTTGCACCATATGGGCCCAAATGAATGTTGAGATATCGAGCTCGTCTAGTGAGGCGGTGGACACTGATGATGACCCGCCTGGGGGATAGGCCCCGTACTTACACCACTGGCATGGTTGGTGAGATCTTGGGTGATATGCGGCCAGTGGGATGACAGGCTGTGTGACAGCCATTCTAGAGACTGGCATAGTTATAGCGCCAGCTCATTTAGTCGGGTTCACACTATAGAGAACCCGTGTATGTATTGGTTGAGTACCTTTCATATTATGTGTACTCTTATTCTTGTATATGGTGTGTTGAGTGTTGAGTAGAGAAGAAGAAGATTTTCAGCCTCTCACCTTGTGTGTTCTCTATTAGGGTTTTGTGAGTGTGTGTGTGTGCTTGCAAGAGCTCAAGCTCTCTTCCCCCCTGCATCTTTTCATGGTATCAGAGCCTGGTTCGTGCTAAGGGCTGAGCTGCAAGCAAGAGAACCACAGGAAGCGGTACGAGGGTAAGAGCTTCAACTACTCTTCCCTATTATGTTGGTGACTACACCCTTGTTGGGAGCTCTACGGGAGGCACCGGCAAACGGTCTCTGATTGAGGAGCTTTCTTCGCGGGAGTAAAGCTATAGGGCAACTATACAGTCCTTCGGGCCGAAAACGCGTTTCGGGCGCGTCTGGACCTCCGTTTTTCAGAAAGCAGGCGATTTCGAGCACTGCGGGTAAGTCATCGATTCTCTGCAGAACTCTGTTTTAAGAACTGCAGGAAGATAGATTGACTGTGCAGACACTGTGGGTACTGCAAAGAGGTCTACAGTTGCCATTGGGTGTATGTATGCACATTGAAGTCACTGGTTGTGACATTTGAGAGTACTACAGTACCGCTATGCAGAAAATATAGGAGTTTGTGCAAAAAAACCAGAGTGCAGTTTCTGGTAAAATTGTGTGTTTGGCAAGATGTCTAATGATGGCATAACACAGATGGTGGCTGAGAAGCTAGATAAGAATAACTTCCATGCTTGGAGGTTCAGGTTGACGAATTTACTGATGGGAAAAGGCTATTGGGACTACATAGAAGGTGAGCATGAAGAGGCACCGGAGATACCGGATATAAATCCGACTGCTCTGCAGATGTGAAAGAGTTTAAAGACTGGAACCAAGGAGCCAGGAAGGTTATGTATTGGCTTTCCATTAGTATACAGGACACCACGATTGGGCACATTCAGGATGCCAAGTCCCCCAAGGAGGCGTGGGACACCTTGGTAAAGCTTTATGAAACAAATACCAAGGCACGTAAGATACAGTTGAAGAATGAACTTCATACTGTGGAGAAAAAGAGCATGTCTGTGAATGACTATGCATTGAAGATAAAGGGTATTGTGGAATCCCTTGCATCTATTGGTGTGTCAGTAGATGATGATGACAAGGTGGAAGTCTGTCTACGTGGTCTCAGGCCAGAATACAAGGCGTTTAAGACGTCTATTCAGACTCGGGAAAACATTCCCAACTTTATAGATTTGGTGTCTATGCTGATTATCGAAGAGAAGAACTTGGGTGAAGACCAACAGTCTTCACAAAGCAAAAGCAGTTCAGAGCAACAGGCCTTCTACACGAGTTCAGGAAGAGGACGAGGTAGAGGAGGCCGTGGACGCGGTCAAGGAGGTGGCCGAACAGGTAATCAGAATTATGGCCAGCAGCAGCAACAACAGTCCCAGAATCAACAACAACAACAACACGCAGGTGGAAGAGGCAAATTCAGAGACAGGGGGAGTCAAAGAGGCCGTGGAAATTGGCAAAGACAATATAATGATGCACGTGAATGCTATTATTGTGGTAAGCCTGGACATGTGCAGTCAGAATGTTATAAGAAGCAAGCTGACATGCAAAATGGGAAAGTGCAGCAAAACAACTATGCATCCTCAAGCAGAAATAATGAGGATAATGAAAGGTTGTTTGTTATGCAGCATGTTGTGAATGCCATGTCTGAAAATGTTGATGCAGCACAAAAAGATAATGTATGGTATGTGGATTCAAGCGCTTCAAACCACATGACGAGTCATGGGGAGTGGTTCAAGGAGATGAAAAACCCGGAAAGACTAGGTTTTGTGGAAACAAGGGATGACACTGCTCATCCAATTGCCCACGTTGGAGATGTGCCATTGTCTATGCAGGATGGCAAAGTGAAGTACCTTGCAGATGTACTTCATGTACCGAACATAACAAAGAATCTGGTTTCAGTTGGCCAGATGATTGAGCAGGGTTTGCAGGTTCGGTTTAACCCTGATGGGTGTTATGTTGAAGATTTCAAAGACAAGTGCAGGTTGGTTGCAAAAGGCAACAGAGTGGGCAGAATGTTTACGTTGAATGTAGACATGCCTGAAATGAGTGCTGCGATGTTTTCAAATGGTTCAGGAATTGTTGCAGACACAGACATATGGCATAAAAGAATTGGACATGTGAATGTGCAGAGATTGAAGTCTATGCAGACAAAAGGAATTGTGACAGGGCTGCCAAAATTTAAAGTGGAAGGTATGCATAAAATCTGAGAAGCATGCCAATTTGGGAAGCAAACAAAGCATGTGTTTCCACGTAACAGATATGTGAGCAGAAATTCATTAGATATTGTGCATTCAGATGTATGGGGTCCTACGAAGACCATATCTATGGGAGGCTGCAGGTATTATGTGACTTTCATTGATGACCACACAAGGAAAGTGTGGGTATATTTCATGAAAGAGAAGAGTGAGGTGTTCACTCACTTTCAGAATTTCAGAGTTTTGGTTGAAAAGCAAACAGGGAAATATGTCAAGTGCCTAAGGTCAGATGGAGGGGGAGAATACTTCTCCAATGAGTTCTCTGAATTTTTGAAGAAGAATGGTATTCGAAGACAGTTCACATGCAAATACACTCCGCAGCAAAATGGAGTTGCTGAGTAGAAAAATAGGCACATTGCTGAGATTGCGCGAGCATTGATGGAAGAGAAGAATATGCCGCATTGCTATTGGGCTGAGGCTGTTTCTACAGCAGTATACATCATGAACAGGACTCCAACTACAGCCATACATGATGTAACTCCAGAGGAGAGGTTTACTGGCAGAAAACCAGATTTGTCTCATCTGAAAGTCTTTGTGGATGCATTGCATATGTGCATGTGCCAGATGAGCTGAGAACTAAGCTGGATCCGAAAGCTGAAAAATGTGTGTTTATTGGATATTCCCTTGAGCAAAAGGGATACAGGTGTTATAACCCTGCTACACGTGAGTTGAGGGTAAGCAGGGATGTTGTCTTTGATGAGATGAGCAGCTGGTATGCTGCTGAAAAAGAAGCTGTTGGGGCTGATGTGAGTGGAAGTGTGGTTGCACAGAATGCAGGTCAGCAATCACAGTCTTTGAGTGGACCAGGAGAGTCCTCATCTAGTGGGTCTGTTGATAGACCATGGAGTGGCAGGCTGCGTCATAATACCAGCCCTGCAAATGTGATTACTACATCACGTAAAGGAAAAGAGAAAGTGGTTGAGCCCCTTGGTATGCCTGACATTTCTGCAGGGCATTCTCATGTTGATGGAGAGTCTAGTGGCTCAGATATGAGCCTTGATGAGGAGCTTGGGATCCCAGCTATGAGAACACCTGGTGTAAAGAAGGCTATGGAAGCCATGAATGAAAAGCTGACAAGATCTGGGAGAGTGAAAAATCCTGTGCAGAGATTTACCTATGATGGTTATGTGGCACATCACTATGCATATATGGCAAAGGTTGTGCAGGTTGTTGAGCCCACATGCATTGATGAGGCTGTTGGAAATGTGTATTGGGAGAAAGCCATGGATGAGGAGATGGATGCACTATATGGAAATGAAACTTGGGATTTAGTACAATTGCCTGAAGGCAAGAAAGCCATTGGATGCAAGTGGGTGTACAAAGTTAAACATAACAGTGATGGAAGCATAAACAGGTACAAGGCTAGATTGGTAGCCAAAGGGTATGCACAGACATATGGGATTGATTATGAGGAAACTTTCAGCCCAGTTGCCAAGATGGCAACGGTGAGAGTTGTGATAGCAGTGGCTGCGTCAAAGCAATGGTCTTTACATCAGATGGATGTAAAGAATGCATTCTTGCATGGGGATTTGCAAGAAGAGGTGTATATGTTGCAGCCACCTGGTTATGAGGATGTGGGTCACCCCGAGCATGTTTGCAGGTTGAAGAAAGCCTTGTATGGCTTAAAGCAAGCACCAAGAGCATGGTCTGACAAGATTTCTGAATATCTTGTCACTATTGGCTTTCATGTAGCCAATGCAGATTTCTCATTGTATGTGAGACATGGTGATAGAGGAGTTGTGCTTGTTGTCATCTATGTAGATGACTTGATCATTACGGGGGACCATGATGCAGAGATCTTTGATGTAAAGATCTTGCTTAAACAGAAGTTCGAGATGAAGGATCTGGGGGAGCTCAGATATTTCTTGGGCATTGAGGTGATTAGGTCACCACATGGTATTGGATTACTGCAGAGACAGTATGGCTTGGACATGTTGTCCAAGTATGGTATGATAGGCTGTAAGCCTATTTCTGTGCCATTGGATCAGAATGGCAAGTTGAGTGCAGATTCAGGAAAGATCTTGGAGGATCCTACTATGTACAGACGCATAGTAGGAAGTTTGATCTACATGACGATCACCAGACCAGATCTGAGCTATGCTGTTGGGTTGGTGAGTCAGTTTATGCAGGTTCCACGGAAATCGCATTTGGATGCAGTGAGACGCATACTGAGGTATGTGAAGTCTACTTTGAATTGTGGACTATTCTATGAGACTCGGACAAAGATATGTGTACATGGGTACACAGATGATGATTGGGCTGGTAGTATCTCAGATAGAAGATCTACCAGTGGATTCATGTTTTCTTTGGGGAGTGCTGCTGTGACTTGGAGCAGCAAAAAGCAGCCTACGGTTGCTCTATTGAGTACAGAGGCTGAGGTACAGAGGAGCTGCTATGGCAGCATGTGAGGTAGCTTGGTTGAGAAAGCTACTTGCAGATTTGGGTCTATCAGTGGATAGACAAGTTGTCATTTTCTGTGACAACATTAGCAGTATACAGTTGGCCAGGAACCCAGTCTTTCATGCTCGTACGAAGCACATAGAGGTCCACTACCACTTCGTCAGAGAGAAGGTCTTGGCAGGAGACCTTGACCTTGTTTATGTCAGCACAGAGGATCAGGTAGCTGACATCTTCACCAAAGCATTGGGTACAGAGAAGCTCCGCAGATTCAGGGCTTCGCTTGGTGTACATGAGATGGAGTTGAGCTCGAGGGGGAGTGTTGAGATATCGAGCTCGTCTAGTGAGGCGGTGGACACTGATGACCCGCCTGGGGAATAGGCCCCGTACTTACACCACTGGCATGGTTGGTGAGATCTTGGGTGATATGCGGCCAGTGGGATGACAGGCTGTGTGACAGCCATTCTAGAGACTGGCATAGTTATAGCGCCAGCTCATTTAGTCGGGTTCACACTATAGAGAACCCGTGTATGTATTGGTTGAGTACCTTTCATATTATGTGTACTCTTATTCTTGTATATGGTGTGTTGAGTGTTGAGTAGAGAAGAAGAAGATTTTCAGCCTCTCACCTTGTGTGTTCTCTATTAGGGTTTTGTGAGTGTGTGTGTGTGCTTGCAAGAGCTCAAGCTCTCTTCCCCCCTGCATCTTTTCAATGAAGCCCTGTTATCCAAATTTTCCACCTTGAACAAAAGCAAAAGGAAACCTTATGACATGGCTACATTGCACAAATTAAGTACCTCCATTGCACACACATTAAGTACCTTGATTCATGTTGCAAAGAAAGAGAAAGATTGAGTGACAACAAGCGACTACAATGCACACATTAAGTACATCAATTCATGTTGCGAAGAAAGGGAAAAATTGAGTAGTGACAAGAAATTAATGGACCATTTCCTCTTGGGTTTGCACAATCCAAAGCTTCATGACCATCTATTAGTGAAGGACCCCTTAACCTTTGATTAAGCCTTCAAATGGGAGATCTTTCTCCGATGACAATATGGAAGAAAGTGATTCCACGTAATTGGCCACCAAGCCAATGACAACCTAAAACCCATTTGTAACATTACCCTCATCTCCTCCCTAGCACCATGCATGAACGGTGACATTGCCCCCAACCCCCCACTTGCACATAGAGCCACCATGACTCTCTATAGTACCCATCTTTCCATTCCAACCATTGCCCCTCAAAGCAGACCCTACTCATTATGGAAAGATTAAAACATAGTCCATTGTTGCCAAGCCCATGGAGCCCATGTGCTCTGGCACCCCTAATGCACCCATAACACATCATTTTCCTTTGCATATGCCCCACATGGACCCTAAACCAATTGTGCACACCATAGGTGCACCCACAGGGAGACCACCTCTTCAGTTTTTCCTTTGCTACCCCATAGAGTGGTTGAATTCCCTCAGAAGAAATGCCTGACACCATAATGTCATAGCTGTGGGATTGATCATTACTTCAAGGTCCTTTGTAATCAGTTTTAACCCCACGATCAAAGGCATGCCATCCCTCAACAACATGTTAAGCATTTAATAGGGAAAGATATCCACTATCACATTGAATGTAATCACATGGTTGCATGTCAAACTCAAGAAGGCCAAAGAACCAAAGAGGTCCAACACCTTAGCTATCGAATGTGCCACATCCAAAAAGAAACAACGCTCTAAGCACATTAGCAAATGTGACAATCGGGTTACCATATGAAGTGCCTCAATAAAGACTACATCATCCTCCTTAGGGAGTACTAATCGTGCCAAAATGCCACTCTACTAAGAAGACTCAATAAATTAAGACAAACTACAAAAACATCCTGGTCATATATCTCAACCCCATAGAGAGAAGCACCATCTTCAACAGGCCCAAGTACTAGTAGGGGACTACTAGGCTCAACTTGAAGAGAAGGGAAATTACCACCATCCTATGCAAGAACACCCTAGGACATATGATCGCCCATATATCTATTTACTCGATGTCCGAGAAAAGAACATGAAATTCCGCAGCAAGTAAGGAAGGAGCCCAAGATTATGCTCGAGGACAAGGAAGTTCTTTTGCCAGCTTGATGTTGACAAACAAAGATCTTGCCCCACCTACCCTCCATTGCCTACTACTCCATGGGAGGCTAAGACCAAGTCCCATGTTAACATTAAAGAACTCGATGTAGACAAAGTAAGGCTTTCCAATGGCTACTCCTCTACCATGTTTGAAGGAAAAATATATGCAAACAAGAAATAAGTTCACTTATATTGAAACATCTCTGTCAGAAAATCACATGCCCCTTTCTACCTGCAATACTTACAATTGTATGGAAATCAAGTTAAGCATTCTAAACTAATCAAATTCCACTTTTAAAAGAGAAACAATATGAAAAGTCTAATTCTAACAATTTGATTACTTAACTAGGATAAAGAAAGGCTGAATTTAAGAATGAAGAGAGGGGGAAAGCCTTCCCAACAAGGCATAGCATCAATTTATCATTTTAAAGATAACAAAAATTGGAAAACCATTAAAAGAATAAAGAAAAAGTAGGATTTCTAACTTACATGAATTTCTGGGAGCTTTCCTTTGGCTTGATGGTTTGAGGGATCTACACTTATTTGCAACAAGAGTGGCCACCAATTCTTTAGAAGAGGGAATGGTCAAAAACTAATGAATTATTAATAAATTCACAGTTTTTGGCTCTGGGGACGAGTAGAGTATCAGTGCATAAAACACTGTTAAGCTTCAACAAAGCGGGAGGCTTCTATTTATAGGAAAAAGTGAGCTTCTAACCAAGCAAACTGATTCTAGAATTTTCCAGATGAGTTTGGTCAATTTTTGACCATTTTTGGGTCAGTTTAGCTTACTTTTTGGAACTAGACTTGAATTAGGAGAGAGGAGAGATAAAATATCTCAATTTGTGGGAATTTAAAACTCCACCACACATGTGAAATAGGCGCCTCCTTCATGAGGGGGAATCCCCACTCTGAGGTGTCAAAATTTCATTTTCTTAGTATTTCCTTTGGTCCTTAGTCCACTCTTCATCTTATGTGAGTATTTACTCATTTTTGGGGGGATTTTCTTTATTTCTTCTATTTATCTTCTCCACACATTTGGATGAATCTGATTGGTCCCTCAAAACCTCAATTTAAAATTTTCAAAAAATCTCGACCCTTAGGATAAGGCCTTTTGAACAGATTATAATTGATTTCTAATGCACCTTCTGAAAATCTTTTTGAACTTCTGATTCATGGGAATTTATTTTAATAAGAAAAGATATTTTTTCATCCAAAAATATCTAAAATCTAAATAATCTCTCTCTAGAATATTTTCTCTCTCTAAGGATAGCTTAGCCACTTCTTGGGTTCCCTGCCACCACAGCATGACCGAAGTATATCTTCGATTACTTGGTTCACTCTTTCCGTTTGACCATTAGTCTCAGGGTGGTAAGCTGTGCTGAGATCCAAGAAAGTTCCTACTGCTTCAAAAAATGCAGTCCAGAATCTTGACGTGAATTTGGGATCTCGATCACTTACTATTCTTTTGGGTAGGCCATGCAATCTGAAGATTTCTTTGAGGAACACTCTGGCCACATCCACTGCAGTGTAGGTTTCTTTTACTGGAATCACATGGGCAACTTTGGTTAGTCTATCAACTACCACAAAGATGGAGTTGTAACCTGATTGCACTGAGAGTAATCCAATAATAAAATCCATACTGATGCATTCCCACTTCATGTGGGGGATGTCTAATGGATGTAACTTCCCAGGAATTTTTACTCTCTCGGCCTTGACTTTTTGACAGGTCAAACATTGACGTCGTACATGATTAAGCACATCCTTTTTTAGACCAGGCCAAAAGAAGCTTTTCTTCACAGACATGTAGGTTTTGATGAAACTTGGATGTCCTGCAATAAGGCTATCATGGGCTTCATTTGAAATTTGACCCTTAGTTCCCTCATCATTTGGGAATGCATAGTCTGCAATTATAATACATAATTCCATCATCCAGGCTACTGTACCCTTGAACTCGGTTCAACTCCTATAGAGTTTTGCTTTCCTGCATAAGTAGGGTAGCAATAGGGCCAAAGAATCTATCTTGCATGATCTTCTCACTTGCTTCAATAAACAAGGGATTTGACACTACAGTAATTGCAAGCAAGGAGGCTTTTTTGTTGAGGGCATTTGCTACCACATTTTCTTTGCCTGGGCGATACTTGATTTCAAAATCAAATTCTTGTAAGGTCTGCATCCACCTTCTTTGGCGCATGTTGATATCCTTCTGAGTGAAGATCCACTCTAAGCTCTGATGATCTGTCATCATCAAAGTGAATCTTTGACCCAGTAGGTAATGTCTCCACAACTTCAGGGCATATACTACTGAAAGTAGTTCCAGGTCGTGGACAACATAATTCCTCTCATGCGTTCTGAGTTTTCGGGATTCATAGGCCACTACATGACCTTCCTGTATGAGTGCACCTCCCAGGGCAAAACCACTGGCATCAGTTTTACTACCTCAAAGGGTAGAGAGAAATCTGGCAGCTTTAGAACGGGATTGGTTACCAAGACAGTCTTCAGATTATGAAAAGCACTCTAGCACCTGGCAGACCATTGAAATGGGATATTCTTCTTGAGAAGATTAGTAAGAGGGGAAGCTATGAGAGCATACTTTGGTATAAAAATTCTATACCAACCAGTCAATCCCAAGAATCCTGTGACTTCTTTCACTGTCTTTGGTTCAGGCCAATCTATGACTGCTTGGACTTTAGCAGAATCTGGAGAAATTCCATCTTTGGATACCAAAAAGCCCAAGTATTCAACATGGTCGGAAGAGAAAGTGCATTTGCTCTTTTTTGCAAAGAGTTGGTGCTTCCTTAGAATCTCAAGAACTTTTCTGACATGAGCTTCATGGTCAGCTGCATTCTTTGAGTAAATCAGAATATCATCAAAGAAAACAAGAACAAAATCATCCAAGTATTCTCTGAGAATGTCTTGCATTGATCGATTGAATGTAGCTGGCATTTGTCAATCCAAACGGCATGAGAGTGAATTCATAATGCGCATTGCATGCAAACATTGGTGAGGCAATGTTTTCTTGTAAAACAAGTGCAAAACTTCTTAAGGAAAATGTCTTCTTTTATCGGCACTCCTATCTGGTGCCAAACTAGGACGGTGGGTTTGGTAAGCTACATATAATCACATCTCCACCCCTATCTTCTATAGAATGGCCAATTCTAGATGCTTGGACTGTAATGGTCATGAAATCAAAGATGCTTTGTGATATACAAGGGCCTTTGAAGTTTGCAAAGCCCTCTCGATCAGTGAGTCTTAGTTGGGTATTCCCAATACATCTTTTTGCCACCAAGATGTTCAATTAATTTTGTTTCTCACAAACACCTACCATGTTTGTGTGCAAGAAGGTATTAGGTGATGACATGGTAGCCTTGCTTGGAGACCAATGGAGGATTGTAGAAGGGATATGATAAGGATGACACATTCAAGTGCAATATAGTAGAATCCAGTGTCTCATTTCGATATCTTAAAGCTTGTGCCACACTACACATACGCTTCTATTATTGAGCGGTGGATGAAAAAGAATAGTTGTTGGGTCCCAATGCAGGTAGATGAACAAGTTATTTTGCCTCTTGACATATGCGTTCGGTTGCCCAGTGGTGCAGTGGAGGTTGTAGGTGCAAATAGACATTGGAGTCTCCTAAATATTAGAGAGCACCTCAATATCATGGGAGATGAGGATATATTGCAGAGCACAATTCAAGGTGAACAATAGGAAGATTTGAAAACGACTAGAGACAAAGACCTTGGTAGATCCCGATTGGGATGTTGATGGTATATCGCTTAGTTAATGGGGATTTTGAATTTTGTGAATTTTGAAGCTACTTCAAGTATGTTAATTTTCTAAAGTCCTTGCCCTCAAAATAGTGTAGTGAGCAATGAATTTTTGTCTTGTAACGGCTATGAATTTAGATTTTTATATTAAAGTTATAATATAGCTAAACAAATTTACTCTAAAGCTGTCTTGTAAGTGCACAATAATGGTCAGCTCAGTGTAGGTACTAGGGTTCCTATTCCAAAATGGTTTAGTGTCACACAGATTTACAACACATGGTTTTTTATGTCCATGGTTTTGGAATCCATCCAAAACAGTATATAAAGACCACTCCATAAGGTAATTGAGAACATAATATCTTACAACTTATAAGCTCTAAAAGCCGCCCATGGATGCAAATTCTTCTAATGAGAGGATTGTTCCTAGCAAGGTTGCTAGGCCAGCTATTTTAGTTGTTTCTTCTGATGATGACTCCTATTCCTCTGTTGAGGATATAGATTATCAACCTATCTAGATATCTAAAAGATTCAAGAAAGACCTTAAAGATGTAGACAAACTGATAGATGAAGCCAAAGAGGTGCATCAAAGAATTCTTCAGATGAACAACCCAGAGAAGTAGACGGAGGAAAAATCCGTATGCAGAATTAGAAGGGTCTTGTATCCAGGGACTTAGGCCCAATACAAGTCATTGTAAGACTTGTACACTGAGCTGTTGTATCTTAGCAATGACTAATGTGATGGAAAATTTCTACATGGACATGTGTCTACTTTACAAAGTACTCATACGATTTTGAAGCAAACGTCTTTAAAATTCAGTTTTAACCAAAGATAAGTTATGAGAATAAAAATTCTCAACAATCTATTTTATTATGGAAAAGCACAATACTCAAAATACAAAAATGAGTAGGGCTCAATAAAAATATAGAATGTTTATACAAAAATGAGCCGAACTCAATAAGAATACAGAATCTTTACAACGTTGTCTCTGGATATATACAAAATGCCTCTAAACGGTTTCGGGCTCTACAGCCTCAGCCTGGCCTCCTCCTTTAACTCATCCTTTGGCTCTATCTCCTTTGTTGTTGGCACACCTTGCCTACCTTGTCCTTGCCCTTGCCTGCAAATGGAAGCTTCCTCTTTGCCTTGCCCTTGCTTCCCTTCTCAGGGACTCCTTGTTTAAAGCTGAAATGCTTAATAGGGAAATGAAACGTCATCTTTTTTCTCTTCTTTGATGCACTAGTGTGTCAGCAAAAACTGGTGGAAGTGGTGAGTCAGGGTCATCATACCATAATTGCATTGTTGAGGATAATGTTTATTACCTTTGCCCATACACTCCATAGCCAGAACTCATCTGAGCGAACAAACTGCAAAACAACATAAAAGTCAATTAGAATAATACGGGATCTCTCATGAAATGAACATAGAGAAATTATATTATAGTGACACAAGAAACTTACACAGCTATCAAAATTAGTGTACTTGTAAAGGAGAAACTTTCAAAAATTTACGACTACGTGCCAGCCACAAGAGTGCGAATCCTTTTGCATAGGAATGGGTTGGTTGAGAAAATTCCACTCTATATCCTTTTTCAATTCAGGACACAGAGTTTCAATTAATGCAACTGTCCTCTCACATTCCCTGTAGTCAACGATATAAAGAATGACTTACAATCAACAATTAGGAAGCAAGAAGGAAACAATATAAAGTATAATGACTTACAATTTAGATTGTTCGTGCATTCCGAGAAGGCTATTCATAAAAATTATCCAGCAGTTCACCACATTAATTAAACAAGCAAACGAGTGCACTCTAAAATTAAGAAAGTAAACAAAAAATATAAGAAACCTAACACAGGTAACTAATAACTTAAATTCCATCAACATCTTGAAATCCAAAGAAAATACATACTTCTCTATATATGGCAACATAACAAAGAAGGTACCCGGACTAACTCCTTGGAAATAGGGAGCAAGGTCCTCTTTAGACCTCGACGGGTCAATCAGGATAGTTGATACCAAAGGATCACAAATATATACTTGCTTTGCCTAGTCCGACAAAAGCTCTTTCAACAATACCCTGCAAATTGAATTAAAACATTAGGAAAGGGAAAAAGAAATCAAAATAAGAAAGCATTCAAAAAAAGGCGAAGAGTACACACCTTAAACAAGTAATCACAATACTGTCATTGATCTCTGACTCTATTCTTTTCAACGAGCATATAAACATTTGTTGGAGCGATATGCTGTTCTCCTCCGCCTGTGCCTTCCTTATCTCCGCAAAACATTTTTCTTTGCCTCTGCAAAGTGACCATGGCCTTGAAATATTCCTACTGGTGCTGGGTTTGACATCAAGAAGCACAGGTTCACTTGCAACGTCCTTTGGAATTTCCTCTAGAAGATCTGGAATCAAAACTAGATTTGGCGCTGGATCTGGCACTGGCACTAAAACTCTCATGATGACTGTAAGATTTCTCCCTCGAGCTTTTGAGGTGTACAGGTGTAAGAACCTTCCCTTTTGATCTTAAAATTATTCCCCTGTCTGAAATAAAAGAAAGATCCTGTTTAGCCTTGTTTTGGCCTGGAGAGAGAAAAGTCTAGAGGGAGGTAATTCAAAATTGAGATATTTTTGGATATAAAAATCCTCCTAGTGTCTAAAATGGTTTCCCCTAAAACAAAAATTCAAAAAGAACTTTCCAATGTGCAACTGGAATTAATTGAAAATAGGTATAAAGGACCTTAGCCTAAGGGTCCAGATTTTCAGAATTTTTTGGAATATGGTCCAATTAAGGTTCCTATGGGCCAATTGGATCAATCCAAGTGTAGGGAGGAGATAAATTGAAGAATAAAAGAAAAATCCCCCAAAAATGAGTAAATGCTCATATAAGATGAAGAGTGGACTAAGGACCAAAGAAAAGAATTCAAAAACTGAATTTTGACATCTCAGTGTGTGGGGATCTCCCCTCATGAAGTAGGCACCTTTTTCTCATCATTAACCCCAATTTTTAATCAATAAAATGAGATATTTTCATCTCTCCTCTCTCCTGTTTTAAAACTAGATCCAAAAAGTAAGCTGAATTGACCCAAAAATGGTCAAAAATTGGCCAAACTGATCTGGAAAGTTCTAGAATTAGCTTGCTTGGTTAGAGGCTCACTTTTTCCTATAAATAGAAGCTCCCTCTTTGTAAAAGCTTAATGGTGTTTATGCACTATTACTCTACTCCTGTCCTGAGCCATCTACATTGAATTTTTAAATAATTCAATTGTTTTTGGCCTAATCCTCTCCAAAGTGAATTGGTGGCCACTCTTGCTTCAAACAAGAGTAGAACCCTCAATCCCTCAAGCCAAAGGAGAGCTTACAAGCTCCATGTAAGCTAGTTTTCGTACTTTGTTTACGATTTTTTTTTATGAAAAATCTATGGTTTTCTTGATTTTTTGTTTTGCAAATGTTTGAATTAAATTCAAATGCTATGCCTTTGATAAAAAGGCCACCCCTTCTCTTCTTTACATTCCAACCTTTCTCAATCATCCTAGAAAGATTAACTAAGTGATTAATTAAACTCTTCTTATTGTTTACTCTCTTGAATTTAGAAAATTGTGTAGATTAGAGTTCTATAATTCTAAATTGGGTTAATTAAGTTAAATAAAGAAAGATAAAAATGAGAAATGGTCAGCCATACAAAGGAGGTTATGGCAAAAATTTCTAAAATTTTGTGAAAAAGAAAGTTTATTTTTATGTTATTCCAAAAGAGTGATTCCCATCATTTTTGCATCTAAAAGAAATATTCTAATTACTCCATGTACATATTCACGTATGAATATGCATGGATATCACTGATATTAATTATTAAATTTAATTTCTATGCATAGAAAGATGCATAAAGGATTTTTTTTAAATTACAAAAGTGTTTTTCTTATTAAAATTGATTTCTATGCATAGAAAGATACATAAATGATTTTTTTAATTACAAAAGTGTTATTCTTATTAAAATTGATATCTATGCATAGAAAGATGCATAAAGAAATTTTTTTAATTGCAAAAGTGTTATTCTTATTAAAATTGATTTCTATGCATAGAAAGATGCGTAAAGGAATTTTTTTTATTACAAAAGTGTTATTCTTATTAAATTTGATTTTTTATGCATAGAAAGATGCATAAAATAATTTTTTTTATTAAAAAAGTGTTATTCTTATTAAATTTGATTTCTATGCATAGAAAGATGCAAAAGGAATTTTTTTATTATAAAAGTGTTATTCTTATTAAATTTGATTCTATGCATAGAAAGATGCATAAAGGAATTTTTTTTAAAAAGTGTTATTCCCATTGAAGTTGATTTTTATGCATAAAGAATTTTTATATCAAAATTATAATTCACTTAAATTCTATGTTTAAATTCTATGAGTATTTGATAAATGAATAATGAAATACTCTAAGAGAGAAATTTCTATCATTTTATATTCACAACACGGATTGTAAAAAGAAAATTCAGGAAATCTATCGAGATTGAAATATTCAGATAAATGATTAATTTATTCCTCATTGGAATTCGTAACTAATTTAGAAATCAGTTAAGTGAATATTCAAAGAAAGAAATTCAGTAAAATAGTAACTGAATTATCAAACCTTTTCGAGAAAGATAGTTCACGAAAAATCTTATCTGACTCGAACCTTGAATCAGACTATGACCAAGACCAAACTCTTTCGTCAGTTTCGAGGAAAGAAGGTGTGACCAGTTTAGAAAAATACACTCAAAACTCTGCCAAATCTAAAACTAAGTTTGAGACCCTTCAAATTGATATGTGGATCAAGGTTATAGAATTCGAGGAATTCTGGTATGAAATTCAAAATTTCGATCAAGAAGTTTTGGGGATACTGATTCAAGAAATACTCCTTATATTCAAAAGAAAATCAAACTGAAAACTTACATAGAAACCGTGTTTTCTTAAAGGACTGTCTTACACCAAAATGCTGGAGGGAGCATTTGGTATATGTTTTTCTAAGGGAAGTTCGGTTGCAATCAGCTAGCAGGGAAGAGTGTTCAAAGAACGGCTCACGTGGCAAAGCCTGCCCAGGTCTTCACTAACCTCGGTAAATATGGTTGAAAAAAGGTGCACTTCCGGTATGATGGACGAAGAGGTCCCTGAGTGAATAGATGTGATGACATGTGAATCTGATTGATGTGAATGAATGGATGAGATGTGATGTCATGTGAATTAGGAAGTAAAATAATGATATGGGATGTGAATGGATGATATGTGATGAAAATGGATGTGAATGTGTATGTGAAGAATGGATGTGGATGTGTATGTGAAGAAAATGGATGCGAATGTGTATGTGATGAAAATGGATGCGAATGTGTATGTGAAGAATGGATGTGAATGTATATGTAAAGAATGGATGTGGATGTGTATGTGATGAAAATGGATGTGAATGTGTATGTGAAGAATGGATGTGAATGTGTATGTGAAGAATTGATGTGAATGTGTATGTGTATGTGAAGAATGGATGTGGATGTGTATGTGATAAAAATGGATGTGAATGTGTATGTGATGAAAATGGATGTGAATGTGTATGTGAAGAATGGATGTGAATGTGTATGTGAAGAATGAATGTGGATGTGTATGTGATGAAAATGGCTATGAATGTGTATGTAAAGAATGGATGTAAATGTGTATGTGAAGAATGGATGTGGATATGTATGTGAAAGAATGGATGTGGATGTATGTGAAAGAATGGATGTGGATGTGCATGTGAAAGAATGGATGTGGATGTGGATGTGTATGTGAAAGAATGGATGTGGATGTGTATGTGAAAGAATGGATGTGGATGTATGTGAAAGAATAGATGTGGATGTGTGTGTGAAAGAATGTGATGTGATGTGACATGAATATATGTGGATGTGAAATGATAGATATGAATGTATGGATAGATGTGGGTAGTCGTACATATGAACAATTGGATAGATGTGGATGAATGAGATGAGATGTGTATGAATGAGATATGATGTTGATAGATGTGATGTGATGTTATGTGGATAGAATGTATGTGATGGGATGGTGCTGTGAATGAATGAGATGTGATGTCATGAGAATCAGGATGTGAATGAATGATATGGGATGTGAATGGATGAGATGTGATGTGATGTGAAACGGGATAGATGTGAATGAATGAGAGTGAATGGATGATATGTGATGTGAATGAATGTGATGTGATGTGATGTGAAACGGAATAAATGTGAATGAATGAGATGTGATGTGAATGGATGAGATATGAATGGATGAGATGTGAATGTGAATGGATGAGATGTGAATGAATGAGAATGTGAATGGATGAGATGTGCACGGAATAGATGTGAATGGATGAGATGTGAATAGAATAGATGTGAATGGATGAGATGTGAACAGAATAGATGTGAATGGATGAGATCTGAATGAATGTGATGTGATGAGATGTGGATATGGGTAGATGCGAGTGGATATGGGTAGATGCGAGTGGATGAGATCTGATGAGGATAAATGAGGAAAGATATGATGAGATGAAAATGATGTGATGAGATGAAAATGATGTGATTGGATGAGAATGGGAATACATATGAAATGGATGTGGATTGATGTGGATTAAATAATGTGGATTGATGTGGAACAATGTGGAAAGACAAGAGTTCATTATAGAAACTGTATTTATGACTTGTTTTTATGTCAAGAATGTGGGGAAGCATTTTGACCGCCTTGTGAATGAGGTCATGGAGACCTAACTGATAAAGTTGCAACAGCTGATGAGACGAAGAGTCAATGGAGGGCGTCTCGCATAGCAAGGTCGATCGAGATCTTGACCAACCTCCGTTCGATTTAAATGGTGAGCTTTCGGTACGGTGGATGAGGGACCAAGGAAGCGTCCTATGAGTGAAGTGCGAGTGAAGTGCTAGGTGACCTGCGAAGGATCCTAGAGGGTGCTGACCATACAGTGATCGGGGGCTCTGGGTCGCCGAAGATACCCACACGTGCATCGCGGAAGATATTTGGATCAAGGAGTAAGAGTTGTTTTCTGAATTCGGGCATGATTGACCTTGCTGGTCCTCAATGGATGAGTCCATGGCTCTTTTTTATATGGATCTGTTGGTTGATCTTGCTGATCTTCAACGGAGACTCCATTTTGATTTTAATAAGTAAATATATTGGTCAGGTACTATGAGCTAGGAAATATCGAAAAGGCCCCAGGTGGTGAGCATTCTGGTTGCCAATGATGCCATAGGTACACCGATGAAGGAAAAATTGGAAATTAGGATTTAACCGGATATTTTGGAGGATTATGATCAGTGATACTATAGTTTCATTAAAAGATTGTTTTGAAGACAGCTGAATTTGTGAAAAAGGTAATTTCATATTGGGTGTGTAAGTGGTGTGACTAGTTTTAAGTTTGCATGAATATCCGGTTGAAATTGCCTTTTTCACACAGCTGAATCTATGAAAAAGGCAATTTCATATTGGGTGTGTAAGTGGTGTGACTAGTTTTAAGTTTGCATGAATATCTGGCTAGGGGGCCTGGGAACTCTTTTCCCTGGTACCGGGGACAAAACATAACCAAATTCTTAAATGGATCCCATCACTATAGTGGTTGGGTGGTTGGCTAATCCATGGGACTGAATGGGGTTAGGCTGGACTGATGGATCCCTAAAAAGAGACTCAATTCTGTTATGGTACGATAGATGAAGTAAATCCCGGATAAAAATTGTTCTATGGAAAAGAATTAACGGCTGTGCCTCTCAATGAGGAAAAAAGCCGTGTAAGTCTTTTCCTTGATCTGACTATGGGACTTACGAGCTCGATCAAATCAGTTTAGTTAGTTAAGGCTCTTGACTACGTTAGAGTAAAAATATCAGAGGAATTGCCCGTGCTTTCCGGGCGAGGGAAGTTTTTCCGGGTTCGATTTTGGAAGAACCGAGGTTAATTATTAATTGGGTCTTTAGATGGAAGTACTACAATTGCATGGAATCCCTTACTTGCTTGAGGCCTAGACATGATGGTATTTACCTTATAATTCCAAGGACCTTGATTACCCGTATATACCGAGGGTATAACTGCAACTCTTTACTAGCAGTGTATACGAG
Organism: Cibotium barometz; assembly: GCF_041138505.1. Taxonomy (NCBI): domain Eukaryota; kingdom Viridiplantae; phylum Streptophyta; class Polypodiopsida; order Cyatheales; family Cibotiaceae; genus Cibotium; species Cibotium barometz. The sequence continues at coordinate 18,739,814 of NC_141051.1, forward strand.
TAAATCTAAGACCTTGAAATTATAAGCAAAAATACTATCCAATTGATGAATTTGAATGTGGTTGATATGATTTTAAAACTCTAATTGAGAACTGATGAGTTGATTTGGATTCTGATTGAAAAATGATGATTCTTGAATTTTGGTTGAAAAGCGATAAGCTAAGCAAAACCACAATGAGGATGAATGGGACGAGTCCCTATGATGATGTTCGTAACAGGAATGACGATAATGACTTCAACAAATCACTATGAGATTAGTGTATTGTACTGACAGATTGCTACTGTTAACACTTGACCCAATGGATCAAGTTAAGGGATGACAAATTAACAATTTGTATAATTAAAATTCCCATGGAGGACTGTTCAGATGGAAATTTTGGTCTAATGGACCATTATTGTGTTAAAGATATGAATGATATGATCTGAATGAATTGTTATCTCATGATGAGTTCTATATAAGTGATCTTTATCCCAGGATTCTGTTGGGTTGACCAGACTATAAGGAACCCCAGAATCAATTGCATCTTAAGGGAAAGAGTTGTCCTCTAGTTTGCGAGACGAGGACAATGTCATCTCGCAGTTTTTTAAGTGGGGTAGGATGTAAGATTTCTCCCTCCAGCTTTTGAGGTGTATAGGTGTAAGAACCTTCTCTTGTGATCTTAAAATTATTCCCCTCTCTGAAATAGAGAAAAGATCCTATTTTGGCCTGGAGAGAGAAAATGTCTAGAGGGAGGTAATTCAAAATTGAGATATTTTTTGATATAAAAATCCTCCTAGTGTCTAAAATGGTTTCCCCTGAAACAAAAATTCAAAAATAACTTTCCAATGTACAATTGGAATTAATTGAAAATAGGTATAAAAGACCTTAGCCTAAGGGTCCAGATTTTCAAAAATTTTGAGATTATGGTCCAATTAAGGTTCTTATGGGCCAATATGATCAATCCAAGTGTAGGGAGGAGATAAATTGAAGAATAAAAGAAAAACCCCCCAAAAATGAGTAAATGCTCACATAAAATGAAGAGTGGACTAAGGACCAAAGAAAAGAATTAAAAAACTCAATTTTGACACCTTAGTGTGGGGATCTCCCCTCATGAAGTTTTTCAAAACTAGATCCAAAAAGTAAGCTGAACGGACCCAAAAATGGTCAAAAATTGACCAAATTGATCTGAAAAGTTCTAGAATCAGTTTGCTTGGTTAGAGGCTCACTTTTTCCTAAAAATAGAAGCCTCCCTCTTTGTAAAAGCTTAATGGTGTTTATGCACTGTTACTCTACTCGTGTCCTGAGCCATCTACATTGAATTTTTTAATAATTCAATTGTTTTTGGCCTAATCCTCTCCAAAGTGAATTGGTGGGCCACTCTTGCTTCAAACAAGAGTAGAACCCTCAATCCCTCAAGCCAAAGGAGAGCTTACAAGCTCCATGTAAGCTAATTTTCTTACTTTATTTATAAATTTTTAATGAAAAATCTATGGTTTTTTTATTTTTATGTTTTGCAAATGTTTGAATTAAATTCAAATGCTATGCCTTTGATAAAATGACCACCCCCTTCTCTTCTTTACATTCCAACCTTTCTCAATACTAGAAAGATTAACTAAGTGACTAATTAAACTCTTCTTATTATTTACTCTCTTGAATTTAAAAAATTGTGTAGATTAGAGTTCTATAATTCTAAATTGGGTTAATTAAGTTGAATAAAGAAAGATAAAAATGAGAAATGGTCAGCCATACAAAGGAGATTATGGCAAAAATTTCCAAAATTTTGTGAAAAAGAAAGTTTGTTTTTATGTTATTCCAAAAGAGTAAATCCCACCATTTTTGCATCCAAAAGAAACTTTGTCTGGTTTAATTCTTATTACTTGAGTTTGTGTGAATTATTTCTTACTTTAGTTTGTTCCCTCCTGGTTCTTTGTCAATGCAGATAGAGCTTGATGACACCGATGGATTTCTTGGACGAGGTGGTGCTGGTCGTGCAAGAGTTGGGCAGCAAGATGCCGCTCTTGCACACTATGTCTCTTCTATCGACAAAAATATATTTATTATATATCATAGCAACAAGTACTCCAGGGATGCAGAGATTCCACTCCTTACACTGAAAGCCCTATCTAGGTATACAGGGCATGCATTTATACCTTATAATATACATAAAGTCATGCTTAAAGAGAAGTGTGTTGCCATCCGTATCTTTGGATACGGCCGTGGTTTTTGGCCTTCTCAAGCAGGTTATTTCCTATGTTATTCAAGCTATGTCCTAGGTGCAGGAGTGGAGGATGTAAAGTCACTCAAGGGCTATAGTCGTAAGAGGTTTTTGCGTTATTTCCTATGTTATTCAAGCTATGTCCTAGGTGCAGGAGTGGAGGATGTAAAGTCACTCAAGGGCTATAGTCATAAGAGGTTTTTACGTTATAGAGGAAAAATGCCTACCGAAGAGGGGGAGCAAGAAGAGAAGAGACTCAAGAGCAATTAGCTCTTTTCCTTGTAAATATTTTCACTGTAAATCTTCAATATAATGAAATGGTGCAATTATTTTTTATTTTTGAGTCAAAAAGCTTTACAAATTTCTTCTAAATGTTATCTACTTCCTAAGTCAAAAACATTTACAACTTTATTAAAAATACTTTCAATTTCAAAGTGTTGTTTCTACTTCCAAATTCTTCCTATGCATTTGTGAAGATCTCCATGGTGCATGACATACTGGTCCTGTGCCAACTTTCCACTTTAGTGAGCTTCTCTATTTGGCATTATTTCATGTTGCTCTTGCTAGATTACTCATAGGTGCCTTTTCCATGAATAATTTTTGCCCAAAAGTGTATCTGTAAAACCAGTTAAATATCTCCTTGAGGTAATTTGTACGAGTCTTCCCTCCTCCATGCTGGGTGTTTTTAAAATATACTCCTCTACCTCGATAGTGAGATTTCTCCATTCCTTGTGTGCTCCACATGTCCAGAGAACCATACTCATTCATGAAGTATGCACCATGAGCATAAAGAATGTGCTGCCCAAAAATTAAGAGAGTCAGTAGTTATTCATACTCATTTCTTAATATCCAGTAGGAAGGAGAAAATGTGTTTACCATGTAGTGCATAATGTTGGTTTCACCCCATGGACTTCATAGAATTAGAAAGCTCGTCTTGAAATTTTTGTCGCTCCTTTGTGGTTGTCCTACTTTTGGTCAAAAGTTTCACCATCTTATTGAAGTCTAACCTTCTCACGTATTATTACAAGGCTTGAATTGGTGCACTCAAATGTTGTACATTTGCATAAATCCTTCCACAAGTTCCAAGGCTTGGTTGAGTCCTTGCCATTTTTTGGCTTCTCCAGAAAACGTCTTGCTTTATTTCCACTCATGGACACTTGTTGTGCAACCTCATTATTCATGCCAAAGGTCTTTTTGTTAACAGTAATCTGCACATTGCCACCATGGCACCCAATTGAGTTGAGTAGTTGCTCTACTTTATGAGGAGCTTCTTCTTGTTGTTCTTTGCCTTGCATGGTAAATGCATAATATATGTGACACTTAAGCAAACAATCAAACACACGCATGAATGCATGCAGTGTACAGAACTGGACATTCTTCAATTCAAATGGAATTATAGGATTCCATTCTGGGTCTCTCAAATGCCTATTTTGGCACAGCTAGCATGTTGGCAGACAAGACACCTCCAACCCAGTTGCTAGCATCATCGTCCAATGGGGTCGTGCTCAATATCTTGATTCTCAAGCATCCTCTTCTTTCCCGACTTTTGTTTGTTTTCCCTCACCATTCTCATGCACCACGAACAAAGATTTGGGGTGTTGGCACCTTCTGGACACCAAAGCAAGCACTTTATTGTCTTTAGGTCACCCCCTAAATGCCAATCTATTGTATAAGTGCCCTTGCTCTCTACCTCAAATTTTTCTCCCTAAATCTGTGCTTTGATGACAGTGGTAATCCAAGGTATCCTATCAAACATCCAAGCGAGAACTTCACGTGTCTCTTTTGGTACTTCAAGTGCCCCAAGCCACCATATCTCTTTCTCAGATTGGACACTATATGAGGGAAAGTCTAGCTTGCAAATCCTCTCCCTATCAAGAGTTTGGTTGATCTCGATATTCCCCTCAAATGTGTCTTCACTAAGAAAAGACGATAACTTTGAACTTTTTGCATATGCAATTAAGAGTTAATGAAAAAAATCAAACAATAGTTACACTCTAATAAGAATAACTTATAACTAAAAAGATGAATAGAAAACAAACCTTGCTGCATGAATTCTTTGCTTGAGATTACCACCACCAATTGCAAGTGTCTGAATGTTGTTCATTGTCCTCTTTCACTCTCTGGCTCCCATTAAGTTAAATCAGGCCTCTTGCCACACTAAATTTCTCCTTTGGCATTACATCATGTATGTATGCAGTAGGAGTCATGTTCATGATATAAAATACTATAGAAACAGCTTGAGTCTAATAACTATGCAACATATTCTTCTCTATCCATCAATGCTCATGCTATCTCTGCATTGTGCTTGTCTTTTTCGCTTAGCAAGTCCATTTTGTTGCGGAGTGTATCTACATGTAAATTTTCTCTGAATGCCATTCTTCCGCAAAAAAATAAGAGAAGTCATTGGAGAAGTATTCTCCCCCTCTATCTAACCTTAGGCACTGTGGGTGTATTTCATGAAGGAGAAGAACTAAGTTTTCACTCATTTTTAGAATTTCAAAGTGATGGTTGGCTGAAAAGCTATATGGTGTGAAGGCAAGCATTTTTGAACACAAAGAATTGATGAAAAGAGGAATACACAAGATTATTTTATGTAAAAAGAGGAATTCCCATGATATTTGAGATCCAAGAAATTGAACGGTAAAATAGTAATTTTTGGCATAATTCAAATTATGAGTATTTATCAAAAGTGAAATTTTGAGTATAATCATTTTTATTGGAAAATATGGGTAGAAATGATTTTTGTAAATCCCATGAATCTTTTACTCGAAAAGAAGAATATTGAATATATTTTAATTGAGAAATTTGAGAAAGAATATGAAAATATCCATCGAGAAAACTTTGATAATTCTTATTCAGAAAAGCGAATCTAGAATCCCTGGGAGGATCGAGGATCCAATGAGTAAACGGAAGTTTAGAATTAACAAAGCTTAAGGAATGAAAATACAATATGTAAATGAATGAGATGTGATGTGATGTAAATGGACGTGGATGTGAATGTGATAAGATGTGAATGTGATGAGATGTGAGTGGATGTGATGAGGTGTGGATGAGAAGCCTTTTTAAGAGGTTTAGTTGGCCGATTTAGTTATGAAAGAGTAAGGAAGATTGTTTTTCAAGCCTTTTTAAGAGGTTTAGTGGGTTGATTTAGTTACACAAGAGTAAGGAAGATTGGTGCTAATGGTTCTCATTAGGAGCATTGGCTTTGAACGCACGTTGTATGTAGGGCTTATTAAAAGTATAACCCTCAAGGGTTTAAGGTTTTTTAAGTGGTTTAGTGGGCAGATTCAGTTACACAAGAGTAAGGAAGGTTAGTGTTGCTTGTTCTCATTAGCTCTTTAGGATTTTTTGTTTACATAATATGTCATTTAATAATTAGTTAAGTTAGTTAATTAGCATAGTCCATTGTCATCTCATGGCCAGTAGAGCACCTAACCAAACAAGGATGACTTTCTCGACTCCCACCTCCATGACATATTCCTTTTGTCTACTCCATTGTCATCTCATGGCCACATACTAATAGTAGCTAACCAAACAGCCCCTTGACCTTCTCAACATCCACCTACATGACTACCTCATCGCATTATCAATGGCCACACTACCACCTCAAGTCTTCAAAAGGGTTACATGTGGTCACTTTCCACCTCTCCAATTCATGTTCACCATTTTTTTTCACACTATTGTCCACTTCATCGCCTTCACATTATTTTCCACCACACCCCCTTCACACCTCGTATTCATGCCTTGTTTCCTCTACACCATCTCATGAGCCCTGCACCTCATGTCCTTGGTTATCCCCTCCAGGTCATCTCTCCCTTTCTAAATCTTGGCCACTTACCACCTCTAATATTTTACCTCTTCATGCCAACTTACAACCCCACAACCTCCTGACTCACACACTCATACCCCCTCATAGATCACCATAGCCATGCCTCCCACACCCCTCTTTACTCCCTTTCTTACTCTTTGGAAAACCTACAACCTTTTACATTTGACCACTTCTCATGCCACTTCACAACCCCATAACCTCCCCTCACACAATTAGATCACCATAGCCATATGCCTCCCTTACACCTCCTTACTTCATGGTGCAAGCAACTAACTTAGCTCAATTGATCCTTAAACCTTCTAATTGAGCCATATGAGGCTACTAAAGAAAGCCTACAACCTTAAATCCCATACCTAATTAGTGGAATGACTAACTTAGTGTAATGACCAATTAAATATAGTTTTTTGCTTCCACTTAAACTCACTGCACACAATTAAATTGGGGGTGAAATTGGGAGAAGAATAGGTATATTTGAGACTCCTAAACTAAGTAATTGTAAAGTTAGTGGAAGTTTGTGCTTCTATCTACTTCAAAGTTGAAGATCCAACTATTGGACCCCTTGATCGAACTAGATTAAGACCAAAATTCCTCTATTGACCTCTAGACTTTACGTTATTGGAAATCCCGATTATATGCACTAATAGTTTGGCAAGGTTTTCGTATCATTCATAGAGAATCCTCTATAGGAATACACTAAAAGTAAGGTTTCCTCTTGTGCTCCTACTGCAAAAGTAGAAAATTAGGAGCTAAGCAATTCCTAGCTCCACATCTCCTAAGGAACCCTTGTTTTAACCTTCTAAGGTCCCCCCCCCTTCCTAAATAGGGGAAACCATAAGATAGTCTACTAAGTCTAACTCGAGAAAAAAATCCTACTTGTCAACACCTTGACCATGTAAAGATACAAGGATACAATTAATAGGTAAGACCTAGTTCTATCTCACAGGGGGAGCATCGTCTTCTAAATGACTCTTAAAATTGAATCACCCGTAGAGTGATTGATCTTAGATGGGGGGTTTATATAGGGGATGGTATGGGTATGGGTGCAAGTAAAGGGAGAGAAAAGTGGGGTGCAAAGGACGGTGTACGATTAAAGTACACCGGTCTATGGCTGCATGAGTCTGGGGAAAGGGATGGTTCCTGTACACGAGCAAAAGATGAGATACGCATGTACCTTTCGGGTCAGTGCCTACATGGGTGTCCACGTGTGGCTAGTGGGGACCGTACGCTAGCACGATTGGCTTTGGTCCTTACATGGCCATTGTACAGGTGCCTGAGTATGTGAACGACAGGGTGGGGATCCCTTTTTTGGGGCATCGGCCTCGATATGCGTGTCGGTGTGCCCGACGACTGCGAAATTTATTTTCGATGAAAATGTCTGGGGTGTCTCCTTGGTTGTAGAGGTGAAGTTTGTTTCTCAATCAGGAACCCGGACATGCATTTATTAAGGTCGGAAATTTATCGTACTTTAACTAAAAATAACAAAAAATCTACGTAGAGGCTTATTCTAGTGTCTGTTTTGAGTGTTGTAAAATCCTATATTAAGGTAAAATCACACCCGTGTATTGCCAGTATGACCCATCTGTACATGATGCATGTTTGGCAGTTTCTGTTGACTCTCATGTATGGTATTTTGACACTGGTGCTACAAAGCACATTACCTCGCATCGTGATATGTTCACTTCTCTTGAGGCTGTCCCTAATGGGAATACTGTCACATGTGCCAATAATGCTTCTTACCCAGTGAAGGGCATTGGTACAATTATGCTTACTGCTGCAAATGGCAGCGCTTTCACACTTTCAGATGCTTTATATGTGCCAGGGATAAAGAAGAATCTATTGTCTGTCTCTGCGCTTACTAGACTTGGACTTGTAGTCAAATTTGTGGATGACAGATGTACTGTTCATGATTTGACTTCTGGTGATACGATTATTGTATCTCATACCTTGTTTCGTGGGCTGTATAGACTCAATTCTTATGACAAGTGTGTGGAAGATTCAGCAAATGCAGTTTCTGATGAAAAGGCAGTTTCAGATACAAAACTATGGCATGCTCGTTTTGGTCATCTAAACTTTGCTAGTTTGCTGCGTTTGCAGAAATTTGATATGGTTGCTTCATTGCCCCCTCTTGAGGCACCATTGAAACATGTTTGTGAAGGCTGTATTTTGGGCAAAATGTAGCGTTCTGCGTTTCCAAAGGATGGTTCTATGCGGGCCACTCGCAAATTGCAACTTGTACATAGTGATGTATGTGGGCCTATGCAAACTCCGTCATAGTGATGTATGTGGGCCTATGCAAACTCCGTCATTTGGTAAACACTTGTACTTCGTGACTTTCATTGATGATTACTCAAGGCATGCATGGGTATATCCACTGAAGGCAAAGTCCAAAGTGTTTTTGTGCTTCAAACAGTTTTTACTTATGGTTGAAAATGTATCCAATTGTAATGTGGGCACCCTCCGTTCTGATCAAGGGGGGGGAGTACATGAAGAGTTTGATGCATTTCTGGCTAGTCGTGGATAAAACACCAATGTACAGTGCCGTATACCCCTCAACAAAATGGTGTTGCTGAGAGAAAAAACAGGTCACTTATGGAGAAGGCATGATGTATGGTCAAGAGCTAAGCTTTGCCACATGCATTTTGGCTTGAGGTTGTCATGTGTGCTGCATATGTACTCAACAGGTGTCCCACTAAGGCCTTGCAGTCTAGTACTCCATACGAAGCTTGGCATGGCAGGAAGCCTTCTATTGGTCACTTGCGTGTCTTTGGTTGCTTGGCCTATGCTTTAGTGCCTATGCAACAATGCAAAAAATTGGATGATAAGGCTGTCAAATACATTTTTGTTGGTTACAGTGCTAAGAGCAAGGGTTACAGATTGTATCATCCGCAGTCAAAGCGTATCTTGATTAGTCGAGATATTGTTTTTGTGGAAGATGCTGTGCAGCCTTTGTTATCATGTACCAAAGAGATAGGTGTGAGCTCACGGGATGTATTTGATACGTTGTTACCTCTATTTACAGGTGGGAATTCAAATGTAAGTCCTAATGAGGCAAATATTCAGTCTATGCAAATTTCAAACGACATCATAGATCAACCTATTTTTGATGCAGATTTACAGGATGTAATCTATGAGGATAGGGCTGAAAATGAGCAGGCTAGAGGTATGCCTAAATGGCTGGTGCAAACCTTGCGTGATAGTAAAATTGATGCACCTATGTCTAGTTGGACTCGTTCAGGTTTTCAGCATGCTTCTTATGCATCAGATTGTTATGCTTTGGTTGTGTCTAGTATGTGTGAAGAGGAAGAACCTCTTTCATTTGATGAGGCACAAAAATCAGAAAATTGGTTGGCTGCAATGCAAAGTGAATATGATGCTATAATGAAGAATGGCACATGGTCTTTGTGTGATTTGCCTATTGGTAAAAAGGCCATTGGATGTAAGTGGGTTTTGAAGTTGAAACGAAAGCCAGATGGCAGTGTTGATCGCTATAAAGCTAGACTTATATGCTCAAGAAGAGGGCATTGATTTTGATGAGACCTTTGCTCCCACTTGTCGTATGACTACCATTCGTAGCATTTGTGCATTGGCAGCTCATAATGGTTGGAATGTACATCAGTTGGACATAAAGACTGCGTTCTTGAATGGCGATTTGCATGAGGAGGTGTATGTATCACAGCCTCGTGGTTTTGTTCAAAGAGGGCAGGAAAATAAAGTGTGCAGGTTGAAAAAGGCTTTATATGGTTTAAAGCAAGCTCCACGATCTTGGTATGAAAAGATACATGCATATTTGACTGCACATGGTTTTCAGAATAGTCCAACAGAAAGCACTTTGTATGCTAAACGTGTGGATGATGTACATCTAATCATTGCTCTCTATGTCGATGACATGCTACTCACAGGACCAAATGAGAGTCATATTGCTGATTTTAAGGCTGATTTGAATGCCTCTTTTGAGATGTCAGATTTGGGGCATTTGCATCATTATTTGGGGATACAGTTTAAGCAGTGTGATGGAGGTATTGCTTTGTGTCAGACAAAGTATATTGAGACATTGTTGCAGAGATTTGGCCTTGAAGACTGCAAGCCTATTGCTTGTTGTAAACTTATGAAACAGCACCAAAAATTGCCTAAAATTTTAAAGTAAATCTGTGAAAAAAATGTCTTCACTTGCTAAGATTATGTTTGAAATGAATTCATAAATTGAAAACTCATAAATTGAATTGGATTTTTAGATGGATACCCCAAATCTGTCTAGCATTCTTGGACTTTCCTAGAGTCAGGATATGATCGCCTTTGCCTTCGAAAATCTTGTCAACTCTGCTACAAGCCGAGAAAGAGCAGAGTGACGCTCACTGATCCTGTAGAGGGTTGTCAGCACATGTGGTTCTCTGGAGGGCGATGTATTAATGTCAATACCAATCAGCTTCAAATCAGGCAGAATATCTCACTAGCCATGATCTTGATAAGGCTAGGAGTTGTTCATTATGTCCAACTCTTTAATCATTCGCCCTGAAATTTTAGAAATTCTTGCCGAATTTAAACACTTCTAAGCCGCTTTATTCCTAGAAGCAAAATTATAGCACCTTTATCAGTGATGAATCGTGTATATCATAGCACCCATCGCAGTATCGCCTTTTTATACATACGCGATCGAGGCAGTGACTTTTGGAGCCGAGAAGCTCTATGTATATATCAAAAACTTTTAATATAATAAATGACATTTTACAGAAGATTCCAAATTATTTTCGTGGTTGTGAATATTGGTTAATAAAGTTATCAAAGTGAATCTTGTTTTCAAGAAATATGATGGAATATATAAGAAATAAATCTCAAAAATTAAATAGTCATAAATTTGATGACAAAGTTAAGTTGACAAAAATCTCGTTTTGTCAGAATCATGAGGCACGTGGCCCGTGCTAGGCAGCCGGATCCTCTTATCGATGTGATGAAGAGTTAGATCCGGACATTCGTAAAGCCCTGCACCAATCCCAACCTGGTCCATTTAAGGGTTAAGGGGAACAGTTAGGAGAAACAGTGGAAAAATGGATTAAGGCCTTCAGGAGCGCCAGTTCTCTTTCAGAAAAAGAAAGATGGAACGCTAAGACTTTTTGTGGATTATAGAGGTCTCAATCAGCTGCTGACAGTAAAGAATTAGTATCCTATCCCCAGAATTGATGAGCTTCTGGACAAGCTAAGTGGAGCCCAGATCTTCACAAAGATAGATCTCAAATTAGGGTATTACCAGAACAGGATTAATGAGCAAGATATCTCAAAGACAGCCACATCAACACTCGATATGGGCACTCTGAATTTACAGTCATGCCGTTTGGGTTGACAAATTCCCCAGCTACAATCAATCGCCTAATGCAAGACATTCTCAGAGAATACTTGGATGATTTTGTTCTTGTTTTCTTTGATGATATTCTGATTTACTCAAAGAATGCAGCTGACCATGAAGCTCACGTCCGAAAAGTTCTTGAGATTCTAAGAAAGCACCAACTCTTTGCTAAAAAGAGCAAATGCACTTTCTCTGCCGACCATGTTAAATACTTGGGCTTCCTGGTATCCAAAGACGGAATTTCTCCAGATTCCATAAAAGTCCAAGCTATCATAGATTGGGTTGAACCAAAGACAGTGAAAGAAGTCAGAGGATTCTTGGGATTAACTGGTTGGTATATAATTTTTATACCTAAGTATGCTCTCATAGCTTCCCCCTAACTAATGTTCTCAAGAAGAATATCCCATTCCAATGGTCTGCCAGGTGTTAGAGCGCTTTTGATAAGCTGAAGACCACCATGGTAACCAATCCCGTTCTGAAATTGCCAGATTTCTCTCTACCCTTTGAGGTAGTAACTGATGCCAGTGGTTTGCCCGAGGAGGTACACTCATGCAAGAAGGTCATGCAGTGGCCTATGAATCCCAAAAACTTAGAACGCATGAGAGAAATTATGCTGTCCATAAACTGGAGCTACTTTTAGTAGTATATGCCCTAAAGTTGTGGAGACATTACCTACTGGGTCAAAGATTCACTTTGATGACAGATCATCAGAGTTTAAAGTGGATCTTCACTCAGAAGGATCTCAACATGCGCCAAAGAAGGTGGATGCAGACCCTGCAGGAATTTGATTTTGAAATCAAGTACCGCCCAGGCAAAGAAAATGTGGTAGCAGATGCCCTCAGTAGAAAAGCCACTTTGCTTGCAATCAGAGTGGTGTCAAATCCATTGATTAATGAAGCAAGAGAGAAGATCATGCAAGATAGATTCTTTGGCCCTATTGCTACCCTACTTATGCAGGAAAGCAAAACTCCTCTCAGGAGAGTTGAACTGAGTTCAAGGGTACAGCCTGGATGATGGAATTATGTATTATAATAGCAGGCTGCATTCCCAATGATGAGGGAACTAAGGGTCAAATTCTGAATGAAGCCCATAATAGCCTTAATGCAGGACATCCAGGTTTCATCAAGACCTACATGTTTGTAAAGATAAGCTTCTTTTGGCCTGGACTAAAAAAGGATGTACTAATTATTGAAATTAATTTCTATTCATAGAAAGATGCATATTGGAAAATTTTTTATTATAAAAGTGTTGTTTCCATTGAATTTAAATTCTATGCATATTAGAATTTTTTTATTATTATAAAAGTGTTGTTTCCATTGAATTTAAATTCTATGCATAGAAAAATGCATATTAGAATTATTAATATTATAAAAGTGTTCTATGCATGGAAAGATGCATAATTTATTTATTTTATTATAAAAGTGCTATTTTAATTGAATTTAATTTCTATGCATGGAAAGCTGTATAATTTATTTTTTTATTATAAAAGTTCTATTTTCATTGAATTTAATTTCTATGCATGGAAAGATGCATAATAGAATTTTTTTATTATAAAAGTGTTATTTTCATTGAATTTAATTTCTATGCATGGAAAGATGCATAGAAATTAAATTCAAATTTTATGGTAAGAATTTAATTTTTATGCATGGTTACCATCATAAAAATATGGTAAGAATTCCTCTTTCATCATAAAAATTTATCTATACAAAAAGATAAATTTAACTATATTTTCTCTTAAAAATTAAATAAAAATCTTCATTAATTCCTTTGCACTAGGAATTATACTTTCCTTTTTTAAATATTTGAATTTCAATATGATGGGAATTCCTCTTTCATCATAAAAATTTATCTATACAAAAAGATAAATTTAACTAAAATCTTTCATAAAATATACACTATTTTAGCATTCCAATTTTTTTTCTCTAAATAATTGGAATACATGGATTTCCAATGTCATGGCGATTACTCTTTTAACATAGAATTAAATTACTAGAAATGCCTCTTTTTTCTAATTTACTAATTATGCATAAACATAAAAATCAATTTCTCCATGATTACAATCATTCAATTATCTAGGATGGTAATTCCTAGAATATGGTAGGAAGTCCTCTTTTCATATTATGAATGAAAATGTTTTATGTGTTTATTTTACAAAAATTTTACCATAGCTCCGCTGCTATTACTGATAATTCTCAATTTAATTGAAAGAATGAAGTTTAATATTATTGATATGATTAGAATGACCACTAATTGGATCATTATCCAATTATGGATTGATTCATAATTTCTCTATGAAATAAATATCATAAAAACATTAAAAAGCCATTATTTTGGCCTCCAATTAGACAAGCATAGAAATTACTTCTAGATTAGAGAAATGCTTCATGAGAAGCTTCATTTCGATTGAGAATAGGTCATAGGAATGACCTTTCCTTGGGGGGAGAGAGAGAAATTCTTAAAAACCATTAAAATTAATGTGTTTCTTTATTACAATTCATAAAAGAACTTCAATAGTAATCAAAAGCCATTCAAATTAAAGCTTTTCAAGCTTGAGAGGGGTTGAGAAGAGGAGCATTTGGAGTTTTAATAAGAAAAAGACAATAATCCGCACTTTACCTTCTAATTTACTTGATTCTTTGATCACAGTAGAGGCCCCCAACCAATCAATTGGTTTGGTATGTTGTAGGAGTCACCAAGGAAGATTGAAGAGAGAGAGAAGCTCCAATCTCTTCAATTTTGTAGAGGTTTTTAGAGGATAATAGAAATTAAGCTTAGTTTCGAGTAATACCGGCATAGTTTAATTCACAGATAATAATACAAAGGAATGAGGGTCTATTTATAGAAGAGGGAGGCCATTAACTGAGTCCAACTGAGCTCTAGAATTTTTCAGCTTCAGTTTGGCTGAATTTGGACAAGATTTGGACCAGTTTGGCTCCCTTTTTTATTTGGTTTGATCCAGGAGAGAGGAGAGATAAAAATATCCTATTATTTTTTAGTTTTAAACTCATCCAAGCATGTGAAGTAGGCGCCTCCTTAAAGGTCTCCCTTTTCCTTACACATGTTTCGAAAATGAATGATTACTTCAAAATATCTCATTTTTTTATTAATACTTCATAATTTTTAACTAATAAACCTAGTACTTGGTCAACTCTTCATCTTATGTGGGCATTTACTCATTTTTGGGTATTTTCTTTTATTCTTTGGATTTATCTTGTCCCAACACTTGGATTAATCTTATTGGTCCATAGGAACCTTAATTAGACCATAATTAAAAAAAATCAAAAATCTGGACCGTTAGACTAAGGTCTTCTAAATCAATTTTAATTAATTCCAATTGCACCTTGGAAAATCTATTTTGATTTTTTGTTTCAGGGAAACATTTTTTTGATATTTGAAGAATTTATTTATCCAAAAATACCCTAATTTTGATTCACCACTCTCTAGATTTTATTAAATCTCACTAGGCAAAACAAGGAAAAATGATATTTTCTTGTATTCAGAAACATAGAATGATTACAAGGGATTGAAGTAGAGTCTTATTTGATATTCATGCTGAGGAGGAATCTTACATCCTCTCCCACTTGAAAAACGTGAGATGTCCTCATCTCGCAAAGTGGAGGTAATCCTTCACCAACTCTTCTTCTTTCTCCCAGGTGACGTCTTCTAGAGGGAAGAACTTCCACTTTACTAAGAATTCTCTGAGGACTCTGCTCCTGAGAATCTTCTCCCAAACGTCAAGGATTTCCTTAAGTTGGAGTACCATCTGGCCTTGAGTCGGAGAGATCAATTGCTCATCATCAAGCACACGATTCGGGCTAGGTACATACTTCTTAAGCAAACTGACATGGAATACATCATGTACCTTGAGATGGGGAGGCAAAAGAAGTTTGTAGGCTAGATCACCCACTTTCTTTATACATCCCAGATACTGCAGAATTTGGGATCTCGGTCACTTACTATCCTCCTGGGTAAACCATGCAATCTAAAGATCTTCTTAAGGAAAACTTTGGCAACATCCATTGCAGAGTATGTTTCTTTCACTGGAATTAGATGGGCAGCTTTGGTTAGCCTATACCACAAAAATGGAGTTGTAACCTAATTGCACTGAAGGTAATCGAGTGACAAAGTCCATACTAATGCATTCCCACTTCATGTGTGGAATGTCTAGAGGCTACGGTTTCTCTGGCATCTTGACTCTCTCTGCCTTGACTCTTTGACACATCAAGAATTTCCTTACATGATCAAGTACATCCCTTTTGAGTCCTTGCGAAAAGAAGCTTTTGATACATAGTCGATTATTAAAACATCCTTCATCCAGTTTGTATCCAAAAACTTGACTCATTTCCTAAGGAGTCTTGCTTTCCTACATCAAAAGGATAGCAATAGGGGCAAAGAATTTGTCATGTATGATTTTCTCCTTTGCTTCATTGATCAATGGATTTGACACCATTGTAATTCCAAGCAAGGAGGCTTTTTTGCTGAGCACATCTGCAACCACATTTTCTTTCCTCGACCGATACTTTATTTCAAAATCAAACTCCTGTAGGGTCTGCATCCATCTCCTTTGACGCATGTTGAGATCCCTTTGGGTGAAGATCCACTTCAAACCTTGATGATATGTCATCAAGGTGAATCTTTGTCCCAAAAGATAATGTCTCCATAACTTGAGAGTATACACTACTGAGAGTAACTCCAAGTCATGGACGACATAATTCCTCTCATGTGTTCTGAGTTTTCTGGATTCATAAGTGAATCTTTGTCCAAAAGATAATGTCTCCACAACTTGAGAGCATACACTACTGAGAGTAACTCCAAGTCATGGATGGCATAATTCCTCTCATGTGTTCTGAGTTTTTTGGATTCATAGGCCACTGCATGACCTTCCTGCATTAGAGAACCGCCTAAGGCGAATCCAGTGGCATCAGTAACTACCTCAAAGGGTTTGGTAAAATCTGGCAATTTAAGGACAGGGTTGGTTACTAAGGCTATCTTCAACTTGTCAAAGGCACTCTGACACATTGCATTCCATTGAAAAAGTGTACTTTTCTTGAGAAGGTTAGTTAAAGGGGATGTTATCTGAGTATACCTAGATATAAAGATCCTATACCATCCGGTTAACCCTAGGAATCCTCTGACTTTCTTTACTAACTTGGGTTCTAGCCATTCAACTACTGCTTGGATCTTTGTGGGGTCAGAAGAAATCCCATCCTTTGTATTCAACCTGGTCAACAGAGAAGGAACAATTGCTCTTCTTTACAAAGAGTTGGTGTTTACTTAGGATTTCCAGGACCTTGCACACATGATCTTCATGGTCTATGCAGCATTCTTTGAGTATACTAAGATATCATCAAAGAAGACAAGAACAAAATCATCCAAGTATTCTTTGATAATATCTTGCATAAGATGATTGAATGTCAGCGGGGCATTAGTTAATCCAAATGGCATCACTGTGAATTCATAATGCCCATAGGCGAGTATTGAATGCTATCTTTGGGATGTCTTACTCCTTGATTATGATCTGGTAGTACCCAGATTTGAGATCTATCTTTGTAAACATTTGGGTACCACTTAACTGATCCAGAAGTTCATCAATCCTAGGAATAGGATACTTATTCTTAATTGCATAAGACGATTCAGTTCTCTGTAGTCATTAATATAGAGTCTTAACATTCCATCTTTCTTCTTTTGAAAGAGAATGGGCACACCCAAGGGGAGACACTGGGGGTCTGACGAATCCCTGCTCTAACAGTTGTCTTAAGTGTTCCTTAAGTTCTATGGCTTCAGGGACTAGCATTTTGTATGCACGCTGGGCTACTGGCTGAGCTCCAGGGGTTGATTCGATCTCATGATCTACTTCACGAGATGGAGGCATCTCAGTTAGCTCTTCAAGAAATACATGTGCATACTCACTTAACCACTCTGGTTCTTTAGCTTTACATTTTATGTCTACTGGATTCATTTTAACAACATACACAGCTTGCCTCTTTCTGAGCCCTTTTAATAATTTAGGAGCCTTGACTAATTGTAGCACTGGGGATCCGGAAATTCCAATTCCTTGAACTTTATTCCCCTGAAGGTCTAGGAAAGAGATGGTTCCTTTGTGACAAATGAATGTCAGCCTGGTTCTTTTGGAGCCAATCCATTCCAAGGATTCCATCATATATTCCCAGGGGTAGGACTCTGAACTAGCACTCTGTTACGTTCCCATCTAAGCTAAACTGAATAAGATTAGTCTCAAAGTGAGTGAAAAGAATCTTCCCACTGGCTAATTCCACTTGCATAGGTTTCCGTGATTTTTGATTTAGGACTTATTTACGCTGACATCCTGGGAAAATAAAAGAATGAGTACTGCCTCAATCAATCAAAAGCTAGAATTTCTTACCCTAGTACTCTGCTGGAGTCTGGAGGACTGAGAACTAATGGTTATTCGAGTGATGCTCGATTGCTACATAGATCTGTCCTTTCTCTTCCTCCACTTCCTCAGTTATGGTGACTGCTCTGGCTACTGCAATCTGAGGTGGAAATCTCTCTCTTTGGTTATTCCAATTCTGGGAGGGAGTTCGGAGACTGCTTTGCATGGAGGCTACAGGCTGAGCTGGCACTCTTCTTGGGTTACCCTGATTTTGGCACTAGGGACCCTGATTTTGGCACTAGGGACCCTGATTGGACTGATATGAAGGATTCTGTCTCAAAACTCTGGGACCCTGGCTTCCTTGGCCCACAAAAGGAGATGTGCAATCCTTGGGTTGGTGCCGAAGTCCTTGACATCCAAAGCATCTGTTCTCACTTCGAAGGTCTTCACTTTGCATTCTGGAGAGAGTTGAAGTTCCTGAGAATGTACTTTGTGGGGGAAAGGTCTTCCTTCATTTCGGAAGCTTCCCGTCTCCACATTCTCGTTAGGACCTTGGTGTCTCTTTGGAGGTGAAAAGTTGGAAGAACTTCTCCATGTCTGAAATCTCTTGAAGGATGAGGGAGCTGGCTTTGGCGGGACTTTTACAACGATGAAGGCTTTGGCAAAGTCCTTTGCCATTCTGACAGCCTCTGCCATGGACACTGGCTTGGCATTTTTGACCAGTGTGTCCAAGGGTTCGTTCATTCCCTGAATGAATTTGGCCATGAGTTGCTCTTCATCTAGAGGTGGTGAATATCTGAGTAGAAGAGAAAAGGCTTGGTGATATTCCTTGATGTTTTTGCTCCCCTGCTTCAACTCTAAGAATTTGTTCATTTTGATTTCCAAAAATCCGGGGGACAAAATCTCTTTCTCAAATAGGTTTTAAGGTCGTTCCAGGACTGAGTATTTCTATCCAGATGGTTGGTGTCACAGTGGTTCCTCCATGCCACCCTGGTTGTTTCCACTATTTTTAGCACCTTGCAAGAGCCTGGCTGTCTCCACTATTTTCAGCCTGGCTGTCTCCACTATTTTCAGCCTGGCAAGAGCCATTTTGCTCCACTCATTGTAGCCTATGACGTCAAAATATTCTTCCATGGCTTCCATCCATTTCTCCACAGCCTCGCCCAGGTTCTCCCCTTCTCTTTTGTCCTGGATGAGTCCTATGAAGAACCTTGCGAACATCATCATCTTCAGAGAGAGGGTCTAGCTGACGGCCACGGTTTCCTTGTCTCATGATTCTGCCAAAAATTATATATTATTAAATTTTTATTTTGATATCATCCACGAGATCCTAAGACTTAAGAGGTTCGAAAAATAATTTTTTAAACAAGACAATGATCTTATTGGAGATCTATGACATATGTCCGATAACAGATTTTTCTTTATTAGTTCGTATAAACAATCACTTATACAACAGGGAATTTTTCTCCACAAAACATTTCTTTATTTATATAAAAGTTACAATATGTACATAGAGTAGCTCGGCTCTAGAATTCAAAATCTCCTTGGGAGATGCATAAGACGACGATACTAGGTGCCATAGCGATGCCCTGATACAAACGTTCACTTATTGACAACTTAGGGAGATATTATCTTCTCCTTAGGAATAAAGCAACTAAGGAGTCTGTAGACTTGGCATGAAAGTTTGAAATTTTGAGGTGTTGAATGATATAGAATGACACCATGTACCATTTTCAGCTTTAACAGAATCATTGCCAATGAGAGGTTCTGCCTCAGCATTGCACGCTGGCGATCCCAAGAGGCCTGGACATACTGCCGTGCAAACCACTTATGCTGTCGTCTCTCCGTTGGGTCAGGAAAATATAAATCATCGAAATGGCATGCGAGTCTTTCTCGGCTTGTTCGAGTTGAAGTAGAAGAGATGAGATGCTCAAAGACAAACGTAGTCATGTCTTGTGTGACTGGGTGAGGTCGGGAATACCAGATAAATAGGGAACTTCCATTTATAAAAACAATTTCTTTGATTAAAAAATCTTCATTAAAGAAGCTTACGGAATGAAATTACATTATGAAAAATGTTTTTTCTGAGTTTTTATTATCAATTTTTGATAAGAATTTGTTTATCCTTATTAGCTTTTCAACAATGCTCTCATACCAGCTGTAAGGTCCCCGCCCACCCGCTCCAGGGCTCTTGCCGGGCAGCGGAAGCGGCATCGGCCTCCAACCCACAAAGAAGTGGTGCCAGGCCTGTGCTTGGAATTATACCCACACCACACAGGAATGTACTTGCATTGCAAGAATGAGATAGGAGCGTGAGCAGCAAAGGGGTGCAGTGGCTCCACAAATGCATCAACAGTATACTAATTTTGAACGTAAGCCACCGATGGCACAAGAGCAAGCACGACCTGTACTTGGAGCTCAACCTCCTGCTCCTGGGACTGCTCCTGTGAGGTTTGTTGACTACGACAATTCAAATATGTGTAGAGACTTGGTAAACCCAAGCTATGTGGAGGAGGAATATGCATCATATTCATCCAAGGAAAATCTCTTTGAAAGTCCCGCATAGCCAAGCCAAGCACTGGAGCCTCAACCGGGGGAACAAAATTCTTTAATGTTGCTAGGTAGCTACCAACCTAGGACTCCAGGCCCCTTAGGTCAATGGCAGCAAAGGAAGGTAGAAGCCAAACTAATGGGCCCCTGTTATAAGTGCGGAGAACCCCATTGGGCTCGTGATTGTCCACATCGCCCAAGGCAAGCAGCTCGATCCAATACAACAGTACCACAGTTTTCACCAATTGAAAGATATTGTCTAGGGTGTTGTGTAGAACACTTTCCAAAGGATTGTTTGCTGAAACCACATGAGGAAACTACCTCTCAACCAAAGGTCTCACTCAACTTTGCAGAGGTAGTTCCATCGCCACCTTCATCAGAGAATGGTCGGGGATACCAAATAAGTACGAGGTGTCTATCTATAAAATCCAATTTATCAATTATAAGTCTTTATCAATGAAGCTTAATCTGAATGAAAAAACAACATATGAATGCACCTTTATAAGATTTTATTATAAAATTCTGACAAAATTCATCTTCGATTCTTGAGCTTTAAACAAAGCTCGGATACCAGTTGTGAGACCCCTGCGCCCTCTGCGCATCGAACTCTTGACTGCTAGCAGCAGCGGAAGTAGCAACCTCTCGCGTGGGACAGAGCTTCGCACTTGGGGCCTCACCCATGGATGTCCGGGCGGGGCCTTGCCCGCGGATGTCCGGGATGAGACGCTAGCCCAGGGGGCGGTCCCTATGAGACCGGGCCCAGAAGACTCCCCTCGCTCGAAAGGCACGAGCGATTACGCCAATTGGGAAAAATCTTCTAACTAAGAGATTACTCTAACGACTCAAGTCTTGACTAAATTAAACTGATCTGACCAAACCTAAAGTCACATGGTTAGATCAAGAAGAGACTTGCACTTGGTCCATGGAATCATCGCTTTTTTCTTCATTTTTCCGATGATCCCTTCCCACAGAACAAGGTCTTCTCAGGATTTAAACTAATTAATGTAACTAATCGTATCTAGTTGTTTCTCAGGAATCCTCCGTTTTTCAGCCTAACCCCATCTAGCCCATGGGTTAGCCAACCACCCACCCAGTGAATTGGTGGGATTCCTTTATAAAGATTTGATTGGGTTTTTGCTCGGGTGTACCAAGGAAAAGAGTTCCCACGCCCCCTAGCCAGCGATTCATGCAAAAATCAAATAGGCATACCACGTACACACCCAATATGAAATTGCCATTTATAAGAGATTCCACTGGCTTTAAGACAATTCTTGAATAAAATCATAATATTTTCGATCATAATTTTCCAAAATTCCAAGTCCATTGTATTACAAAAATGCATCCGGAACTCTTCGTTGAAGACCAGCTGGCCAACCAACGAGTTCCAGTATCAAATTTTTGTTACCAGAGGCAGGCTTTGCCGCGGGCGGGCGACGTCCCTTGACGACTCCCCACCGCCAGCTGTTCCAACAAACCTCCTCTTAGAAAAACATAAGCCAAATGCTTCCTCTAGCATTCTGGCGTAAAACAATCCTTTGAATGAAAAATAGAGTTTCCAATGCAAGTGAGATTCCAGTTTGAGATCGGTTCCAAAGACCCTTTTTCTAATAATTCCCAATTTCATAATGAGGATCCTTGATCTCTCATGAGGGTAATCTACCTGTTATTTTATTCATTTGTCCAACTAGATTCTTGGTGAGATTGGTCAGGGAAAAACTAGATTAGTTATGGTAGTCTATTCTTTGGATTTAGTAACTGGAATTGGTCACAAAGTTTTTGTCTTGGTGAGGGTAATCTACCTGCCGTCATTTTATTCATTTGTCCAACTAGATTCTTAGTGAGACTGGTCAGGAAAAAACTAGATTAGTTTTGGTAGTCTATTCTTTGGATTTAGTAACTAGAATTGGTCACGAAGTTTTTGTCTGATTTAGTTCAAGAGAAGGATAATTAGGTTTATTATCCGACCTCACATAGTCTAACTAAATTCATTCAGTTTAGTTCTACCAGGATTCCTTTCAACTAAACATCTAGTTTTTGGGTAAATATCCATTTAGTGATTTTACCAATTCAAATATCCAAGATATTCTTTTTTCCACATAAATTCTCAACCTTAATTCATTAGGTAGAATTATGATGGAAATTCATCTTTTGACATTAGAATTTAATTCAAATCCATCTTTTCTCAAATTTCATGGAAATTCATCTTTTAACTAAAATATCAATACCTATTTTTTTGAATAAACTTGAAATCCTTCTTCTTCTCATTTTAATGAGTGTAATCCAATTACCATGGGAGTTCCTCTTTTCCATAAATTAAATCTATTAAAATTCTTCTTAAAATTACATAAAAATAACCATTAATTTCTTTAATTAAAAAAATCCACTTTTCTCATCTAAACATTTGAATTCCAATATAGTGGGAATTCCTCTTTTATCATTTAAACTTATCTATGCAAAAAGATAAATTTAACTAAATTTTTCTCTTAAAATTTAAATAAAAATCTCCATTAATTCCTTTTGCACTAGGAATTACACTTTCTTCATTTAATTAATTGGATTCCAATATGGTAAGAATTCCTCTTTCATCATAAAAATTTATCTATACAAAAAAGATAAATTTAACTATATTTTCTCTTTAAAATTAAATAAAAATCTTCATTAATTCCTTTGCACTAGGAATTATACTTTCCTTATTTAAATATTTGAATTTCAATATGGTGGGAATTCCTCTTTCATCATAAAAATTTATCTATACAAAAAGATATATTTAACAAAAATCTTTCATAAAATATACATTATTTTAGCATTCCAATTTTTTTTCTCTAAATCATTGAAATGCATGGATTTCTAATGTCACGGGGATTACTCTTTTAACATAGAATTAAATTACTAAAAATTTCTCTTTTTCGTAATTTACTAATCATGCATAAACATAAAAATCAATTTCTCCATGATTACAATGAGAATCATTCAATTAATCTAGGATGATAATTCCTAGAATATGGTAGGAAGTCCTCTTTTCATATTATGAATGAAAATATTTTATATGTTTATTTTACAGAATTTTTACCATAGCTTCGCTGTTATTACTGATAATTCTCAATTTAATTGAAAGAATGAAGTTAAATATTATTGATATGATTAGAATGACCACTAATTGGATCATTATCCAATTATGGACTGATTCATAATTTCTCTATGAAATAAATATCATAAAAGCATTAAAAAGCCATTATTTTGGCCTCCTCCAATTAGACAAGCATAGAAATTACTTCTAGATTAGAGAAATGCTTCATGAGAATCTTCATTTGGATTGAGAATAGGTCATAGGAATGACCTTTCTTTGGGGGGGAGAGAGAGAAATGCTTAAAAACCATTAAAATTAAGCAAAAATGGAAATTTATGTGTTTCTTTATTACAATTCATAAAAGAACTTCAATAGTAATCAAAATCCATTCAAATTAAAGTTTCTCAAGCTTGAGAGGGGTTGAGAAGAGAAGCATTTGGAGTTTTAATAAGAAAAATATAATAATCCACACTTTACCTTCTAATTTACTTGATTCTTTAATCACAATAGAGGCCCCCAACCAATCAATTGGTTTGGTATGTTGTAGGATTCACCAAGGAAGATTGAAGAGAGAGAGAAGCTCCAATCTCTTCAATTTTGTAGAGGTTTTTAGAGAATAATAAAAATTAAGCTTAGTTTAGAGTAATACCGACATAGTTTAATACACAGATAATAATACAAAGTAATGAGGGTCTATTTATAGGAGAGGGAGGCCATTAACTGAGTCCAACTCAGTTCTAGAATTTTCCAGCTTTAGTTTGGCTGAATTTGGACAAGATTTGGACCAGTTTGGCTCCCTTTTTTATTTGGTTTAATCCAGGAGAGAGGAGAGATAAAAATATCCTATTATTTTTGAGTTTTAAACTCATCCAAGCATGTGAAGTAGGCACCTCCTTCAAGGTCTCCCTTTTCCTTACACATGTGTCGAAAATGAATGATTACTTCAAAATATCTCATTTTTTATTAATACTTCATAATTTTTAACTAATAAACCTAGTACTTGGTCAACTCTTCATCTTATGTAGGCATTTACTCATTTTTGGGTATTTTCTTTTATTCTTTGAATTTATCTTTTCCCAACACTTGGATTAATCTTATTGGTCCATAAGAACCTTAATTGGACCATAATTTAAAAAAATTCAAAAATCTGGACCCTTAGGCTAAGGTCTTCTGAATCAATTTTAATTAATTCCAATTGCACCTTGGAAAATCTATTTTGATTTTTTGTTTTAGGGAAATATTTTTTGATTTTTGAAGAATTTATTTATCCAAAATATCCCAATTTTGATTTACCACTCTCTAGAATTTTTTTATCTCACAAGGCAAAACAAGGAAAAATGATATTTTCTTCTATTCAGAAACATAGAATGATTACAAGGAATTGAAGTAGAGGCTTATTTGATATTCAGGCTGAGGAAGAATCTTACACAGTCTTTAGAGGTTGTAAGGTAAAATTCTAGATCATCGTCCTCGTCGATAAAATAAAGTAAAGAGCTTGGATTTGGCTATGAATAATTTTGAGCATTGTATCTATTTTTTATTATTGTATCATTGATAAGGATTGTTTAAACAAACAATGTGTAAGGCCATTAATTAAGGAACTCGTTTCTTTATGTCAAACAGTATGGTAGGATTAATTAGAAAACAAATTGATGCGTGAGTTGGGTGGAAAGTGGGAGGATGGAATGCCCTGATGGTAACATCCTATGGATGGGTGGACCCGATTAGATGGGTGGACCCGATTAGCCGGGTAGCTGCTTTCCAACAAATTAATTGAAGCTTCTATGTTAGATAAATAAGTCCCTAGGAAACCCTACTCTAGAGGACCAGGTTAGCGGTTGTGCATTACATAGATAAAGAAAAAAGCATTGCTTCTAGAAGTCAAGAATAGAGGTTGCCCGAGTTAAGGTCGATCACTCTATGAATTGTTTGATTTTAGGAATCCTTTAGAAAGACCACGCTCCCCTTGTGGGATAAATTAGGTCTTACCTACTATTCATATCCTTGTATCTTACATAGTCAGGGTGTCGATGAATAGGAATTTTTTCCAAGTTAGAATTAGTAGACTATTAGAAAGTTTCCCCTATTTAGGAAGAGGGGGACCTTACAAATGAGAAGGGAAAAAAAGATTCAATAACTTTTCTATGTTATGTAAAAGATTTCATTAAGATTTTCTATGTTATGTAAAAGATTTCATTAAGATTTTTATATTAAGATTAGGGTTTTGTATATGCTTTCTATTAGGGTTAAGATTACATTTACTAATACTTCTTTTTCTTTATTTGGTTTTATTTTGTAGGGTATCCACACATACAAGCCTCTTAAGGTAAGAGATCTCTCTCTTTTATGTTTCCTCTCTTATGATTTTACATATGTTATAAGGTTTTTAAGATTGGGGTTTGTTATTTTTTCTTCCCTCTATGGATAGCCTTTTGAGAGCTATGCTTCTCTCAAGGGGTGGCCATATGCCTTAGCCTCATTCATGAGGCTAGTGTGGGTAAAGCTTATGCATTAGCCATATGCATAAGCCTCATGCATAAGTCTAGTGCATAAGCCTCAAGCATGAGACTTATGTAGTAGCCATATGCATAAGACTCATGCAAGAGGCTTATACATAAGGTTTATGCATAAGACTCATGCATGAGGCTTATACATAAAGTCTATGCCATGCTCAAGAAGATATTTAGTGAACTTTTGCAAGGGATTCTCCTCCATTGTCTGCACCTTGATTCTTCTACCTATCATGTTCTAAACCATAATATGAAACTCTTTGAAAATGCCAAATACTTCAGCTTTAGACCATGAAAAAATCCTAAGTGTATCTGGATAATCATCTATGAAGAAATCATAGTATGTATTTTCGCCAAGTGAAGGAGTGTGGGTTGACTCACAGACATCTATGTGAATGAGGTCAAATACTTCTCTTGCTCTATTGGTGCTTCTAAAAAATGGTGCTCTAGAATGCTTGAAATTTAGGTGACTATACCTTTTATGTCAAAATTCTTATGAAGGTAAGGAGGATGACCTATTAGCTTGCATTGCTGCAGTTTTGTTGCTAATCCATTCAACTTGAAGAGTTTACCGTGCTTCTCATCTCTTCCGATAACCTTGTAGCTGTGTTGAGGATCTGTGATCCAGGCAATGTTGACCTTCAAATTCTACTTTGAAGCCTTATCCACACCATGGCTTCAATGGAGAGTAAGTTCTTCCTCTTGGTGAGTGAAGGCACCAAGAGGACATCTCCAAGATATTTTCTTTTCCCTATGTTCAACTCAAGGAAACTTATCCTTTACATGCGATAGAATTAGGAGTGTTGTCAGTAGTATAAATCAACCATCATGAGTAGAATATAACTTAGAAAAATATTCAGCATGAGAAATTGTGTGGGAGATTCCCCCATTGGCAATCCACCATGGTTCTTGCTTGCTGCCATGGTCTACATGGTTGGTCTCTTCAATAGATAGTGTTGCCATTTGCGAAGCTTTGAGAGCTTCCATCTTCAGCATAGCTAACTGATTTTCCCTTCAAATCAGTTTGATTTTTCCTATAATCTTTCTCAAAATGTCTATAGTTTTTACATTAATAACATTGAATGGAGTTGTGGAAGGTTCTACCTCTTCCTCTACCTCTAAAGGAATAGCCAACTCTACCATTAGAAGAATAAGTACCTTCATGAGTGATGAGTACTTTGATCATTGTTATTGTTGTTGGGTTAGTATTTGTTATGTCTTCCTTGTCCTTTTTGATTATTTGACCTTCCTCTTCCTCTTTGTGAAGAGGGATTTATCATTGTTACTAAAGTGTCGGTGCTATCATGGCTGTTTGTCTTTGATCCTCGCCCCTAAGGATGTGCTCCATTTTGTCAAGTGAGGGTTTTCCCCTCAAAATGATGAGGCCTTGAACAAGAGCTTCATAGCCTACCTTCAGCCCATGGATGATGATTGTAGCAAGCTCATTTTGTTGGTGGACATCTTGTCTCCCACATCTATCAATTGCTGCACGTCTTTCACCTATAATGAAGTCAGTAGCAATGGTAATGGGATTCCTTGTATCATTGGTAAGTTCAACTCTCATGGCAATCTATCTTAAAAAACTTTTAGACCCATAAACCTTCTTTAGATTGTCCAAAGCTTCTTTTTTGGGAGTCATCACCTCCCTCAAATGGTTGAGGATGTCATCTTTAACACTCAGCTTTATCATGTGGACATCAAACATGAGCTTCTTGTCTCATTTTGCTAGGGCTTCAGCAGTGAGATTAGTTGGTCTCTCCATAGAAACCATCTCCTAACAATCTTGGAAGAATAATAGTGACTCAAATCTTAAGCTTCCACATTGCATAGTTTATACTGATTGAGTTTTTTAGCTCTTTCCAACTGTAGGCTACTCAAGTTGCGTGCCATTAAATCAGTAGAATAGACAGTGGATTCCGTCTTCGGGTTCCAATAGCACAGCTAGAGTTAACTCTGACTTTGAATGCTGTTTCTAATTATAGTAAACCTAGCCAAGGAAGTAAGCTTGGCCAAATGAGTAAACTTGGCCAAACGAATAAAACCAACCAATTGACAATACATGGCCAAACTCTAAATGCTAACTCTGAAATGTGGAACGTTGTGCGGTAATAGAGGCAATGGTTGACAGTATGTAAGCAAGTCAATGGTGTCAATAGGAGGTTGATTGACTGCCAGTATGTAAGCAAGTCAATGGTGTCAATAGGAGGTTGATGACTACCAGTATGGCAAGTTGACTCAAATGGCTAACTCTAACAACTAATTTAAATGGCTAATTCTGTCAACTGATTCAAGAAACGGATTTTAATAGCTGGTTCAAATAGCTGGTTTAGGCATCTGGCTATAGTAGCTGGTTCAAATAGCTGGCTCTGATAGCTATTTCAAAGAGCTAGCTTTGATAGCTTATTCAAACAGCTGGCTCTAAGATAGCTGTTTCAGATAGCTAGCTCCAATAGCCAGAAAATAACATGGCATTAATAGGTCAGAGGATGATGTGGGTTCATCACAGGTCGTCTCAGAAGATGATGTGGCTTCAGACGACGGCCAAAAGATGACATGGCTTCAAACAGCTAGAAGATGACATGGCATCAATAAAGATGATGTGGCATCAACATGTTGGAAGATGTTGTAGATTCTACAGGTGATGCTAAATCTGTAACCCAAGTGCAAAATGTAGAAAATTGACTTAATAGTTGTCCAGTATCAATGGGGAGTAGTACGGTTATAGAACTGAGGTAGTGTGTGACTGAAGCTAATGCAGATGCTGGTGTTCTTCATCTCAGAGGTTAGTTGGTGCCTAGGTAGACTCTATGCAGTGGTAGTAAACAAGGCTCTGATACCATATCAAAATTGCACGAGAACAAGGAAAGGCAACACAACGACTAGTAGACAGATTGAATGAACAAGTTTGAAACCGAATCAACACAATTTATATTAATTAATCCGATGAGATACCACAAATGATAATTTTTGACTCTAATGTAAAAGGGCTAATCCCCAAAACCCTATCCTCATGCTACGGACTCGGGGGGGTCACTCGTATAAATATGTAAGTATCACGTGGGTTCAACAGAAGGACATTTTAAATATTTAAAACTTACAGAAATATATTTATAGAGGGGATTTATTTATTGTATTTTAAAAAAAAATCACAGATTTGAATAGGAAAGGATACATTATATTCACTAAAAAATTCACAGATAAGGGACTTTTTAAATAGGCCTTGAACGCACGTGATATAGAGGATTTACATATAGTGACCCCCCCGAGGCTACGGAGCTCAATCAACTCAGATATGATAATTCATATAGTGCTGTGAGTGTTAGGCTTAGGTTGATACTCAGTAGAGGTGGCTTCTGCTCACTATCTTGTTCACAGCTTTAGCTCACTATCACAACAATTGCATACAATGATCCAGGTAGCTCATCGCCTGATGGTAGAGAGACGAGTTGTGATTAGAACTGATTCTTCCTAATCTTGTCGTGCTATAAATTATGTAGCTTTTTGTTAGCTGAATTGCACCGGCTAGGCAAAACTGCTTCGAGAGAAGACGAAGACCTGCAATTCCTCTTTTGATGTAGGAATCAATTTTCATCACCAAACAAATAGCGCATTTTCAAGGAAACCTGAGAAATGGTGTCAATCATGCATCTTTTAACGTAAGGCTTATGCATAAGCCTCATGTATAAATCCATATGCATAAGCCTCATGTACAAAGCCATATGCATAAGCCTCATACATAAACCTTATGCATAAGCCGCATATATGAGGCTTATGTATAAGCTCATGCATAAACCTTATGCATAAGCTGCATACATGAGGCTTATATATTAGGCTTATGCATATGGTTAATACATAAGCCTCATCTATGCGGTCGAAAGAAATCAAGATGTGGTGCTCACCTTACCCTGACATTTGTAATTCTTCTAGAATGGCCCCTCGAGTTGTAATGCAATTGTAGTATTACTCCTCTTGATTGATGTATAGGAACTTTGTAGTACATTGCTCCAAGTCCATGCTATCTCTCCTCTTTCTTCGACCTCTAATGTGGGAATGTGCCCTACACTCCACCATGCTAGGATACTCAATTAGTTAAGTGAACACAGCCACCTGTGATGAAGATGTGAGATCCTTAAATAGGATTAAAGATTTTTTTGGTATAAAAATTTTACCCCACCTTTGGATAGTTCTCTATGGGCACCTAGAGGTGGAGGAGGGGTGGGTTTTTATCAAGGAGGAGGGGATGCGAGACGAGAAGGAGGCAGAGTGTCTTTATTATTCGGAGGGATGAGAATAATAGGGGGAGGGGTTGACTCTCTAATGATAGTTTCTATGGCTTGTTCGCATAATCTCAACCCTCATTTTCACTTACAATCTATCGTTTCCCTTTCTTCCTCATCATGAATGAGATGGGCAGGTGGTTTCTAGACCTATCACTTTTTTTTCTCTGATGGGTTTGGCATCCCAATCTAAGAGCTAATTCAATAATTAAAAGAGCTAGGAAGAGTACTAAAATACCTAAGATATGATTAAGAAGAGATTAGAAGAGCTATGAAGATTAGAAGGGATTAGAAGAGCTAAGATAAAGATTCAGATGAAATTAATGTTGAGATTTAGGAGGATTAAAGAGTGCTCATCCACAAGTTTTATCAAATGAGCTTAGAACTAGAATTGTGTGCTAATATATAGTAGGAAGTGGAGCTAGATAGAAGATTCTAGATTACTGTCTTTTAATACTTTTTCTTTGTATAGTAAATATATTCTTTTATCTTTATATATACTTGTTTATTTTAATAACTAATATTAAAAATCATTATCATATAGTTTTAATATCTAATATTTTTATAATTTTTTTATTTTTAATAGTTAAAATATAAATATTTTTATAATGTGTACAATTAATGTATATTATTGTTTATGTATTCTTAATAATATATATACTCCTATTTTTATTATTTAAAATATTTAATATTATAGGTAATTTTATAGAGTTAATTGGATACATATTTTATTTTAAAATTATTGTATATGTAAAATAATTAAAAATTATTGATTAAAAATCACTTAAAGTTTAGATGTATGCATGCATGGAGTCATGTGTGGGATGGATGATAATGGCATGGTGACTACCATGTGCAGGGGTGATGATATGGTATGGTGTGACTGCCACGTGGAGGGGTGATGGTGATGTGGCATATCCATGTCCACATGCATGTATGGATGGTATCATGTAAGGTGGCATGCGGTATGCCAACATATGGGAGGTGGCATGCAAAGGTGGTAGGAATGATGTGGCATTAATGACTACTAGGATGATGACTTAGCAACTCAATTAGGTTGACCATGATGACTTGGACAATTGAGGTGGTAAGGTGAAGTGGCATGATACTCTCCCCAAGCTGAGATGGACACAAGATGGCAATTATCTAGGAGGTATACCTACAAAGCGTAGGATTCAAATGCTAAATTAGGCTTACACACATGACATGGCTTCTAGGCTTGGCTCATTACCAAGGCAAGATAACCAAAGCTAAATAGACGGGTTTATACTTGCATGAACACAAACTGAGGATTTTCACTTGCACGAGGTGAAAAATGGGCTTCTCAAACTCAAACTAACACAATTGTTTTTTTAACAAATTGACATTACAACTATCTTTATCGAGGTGCATTTGGGGTAATTTGCATAAATACGTATTTTTTATTATTAAATTATAAAAGTTTCATAGACCTTTTAATGGATTGCCATAATTCTGTAGTTGATGGTGCTTATTGTGTCCCCATTATATGTAAGATACCTCCCGTATCCTTCCATCCTTCGTGGTAGGGAGGGATCTCACTCTTGTAAGTAACACCCCAAGATTTCTTATGAGGATCGCCTAATCGGGAGACAATTCTTGACTATCTGATATACGAATACATTCATGGTATTGGGAGTCTTACCTAATATTTATCTATATTTTTCTTCTTTGGAAAGTACCCAACTAATTGGGTCCATCCTACCACCCACATTCCAGAGTTGGGATACGGTCAACTATGAGGTTTTTAAATTACTAAGCACATTTATTGGTATAGATGCAACACATAATAGAGTTCCTTAATTTAATTCCCTTCATGGGTTCCTTTATTCCTTAATGCCAACAACAAATCATTTTAAAAACAATACATGTATAATCATAAAATTGAATTACAACAATATTTGAAAGAAAAACATCCCTTGATGCACCAAGTTACATACAATCTAGGCTTTGTAAACTGTCGTGGGGCGATAAGATACCACATATTAGTAAGGTGAAATGTCCCCTCACTCACCTACACTAACATGAAACCTATCAAGCTCAGGTCTACAATCGTGGAAGGAACCCTGGCCCTGCTTTGTGGTGGGTTAACCATCATAAGTAGTTTCCCCAACACTGTAAGGTGAAATGTCCCCTCACTCACCTACACTAACGTGAAACCTATCAAGCTCAGGGCTACAATCCTGGAAGGCTCGATCCTCTAAGGGATTCTAGATTCCCTTTTTTGAATAAGAATTATCCAAGTTTTCTCGATGGATATTTTCATATTCTTTCTCAAATTTCTAAAGTGAAATATATTCAATATTTTTCTTTTGAGTAAAAGATTCATGGGATTTCCAAAAATCAATTCTACCCATATTTTCCAATAAAAATGATAATGCTCAAAATTACACTTTTGATAAATACTCATAATTTGAATTATGCCAAAATTTCCTCTTTTACCACTTAACTACTTTTGGATCTCAAATATCATGGGAGTTCCTCTGTTTGGGAGAATGAGCTCTGGTTATAATTATTTGGAGGACATGCGGCAACATTATCTTTGTGTACAAAGAGAAAACAGAGGAGATTGGGGATTCTTGAATGGTGGTAGAGAGGAGCTTGGAGCTTTCATGATGACGGTAGATTTAAGGTCTCCTAAGTTGGAAAGCATACTATTGCACATAGGCATGGCAGAGCCCAGGCTCGCATGCAACCCCTCCCTGACATTGATGGTCCCACCACATACATTTGCTTATAGTTCTTTAGTTTTAAAATTAATTTGTAGAATCAAAATCAGGATTGGAAAATCAATCAACTCATGGTCTTCCAAATTAATGGAGCCATGCACATCTAGATCAAACCAATGGATTACAGGTCATCTTGGATTATCTCATCTAGCTCTTCTGCTATCATGAATTTTAGGCATCTAGTATAGCGATATTATTTTATGATACAAAGGTTACATGGATACATAGAAAAGTAATTTTTTAAATGACCTCCTCCCAAGTTTGTAGTAAAAGGTTACGACCATGTGTGTATTTGAGGTCCTTAGTCCTAAACCTATGTCCTACCTATATCATCTTATCCTAGGTATTTTTTTAATTCTATGATTTATAGCAATCTTAAAAAAATTTGAGATATTATTAGCTAATATCTACTATTTGGAATGAGTTTTTATACAGATTCTTTGGTGATAAAAATAAAAACATTCTCATAAAAAATCTTAATATATTTCAAAGTTAAGAAAAATAGCCCTCTAAAAGTTGACGTTTTACATCAAAGTTGATGCATATTTGATGTTTTACATCAAAGTTGAAGCAAACCATAAACTCTACCACAAAACTTGATGTTTTCAGATGCTCCGCGAAGAAGAAAGTTGAAGGATCGAAGGTCAATTTTCACAAATGGTGTGTTTTAGAAATTCCGTTTTTAATAGCATGCTCAAACGGCCTATTCCACAAATTTTGAGTACCAATACAACTATGTTTTGATGTGATATGTAGACGTCATAGAGCAATTTGATGATTCGACAAATTGCTTTGTGACGTCTGTATATCACATCAAAACATAGTCGTGTTGGTACTCAAAATTTATGGAATAGGTTTTTTGAGAATCCCTACATAGAAGGAATCGTTTGTGAAAATCGACATTTAAAACAAGCCGTTTGTGAAAATCGACATTTGATTCTCCAACTTTCTTCTTCGGGCATCTAAAACTTTATGCAAAACATCAAGTTTTGTGGTAGAGTTGATGTTTTGCCTCAACTTTGATGCAAAACATCAAGTTGTGTAGAAAAGTTGATGTTTTGCATTAACTTAATGCAAAACACCAACTTTTAGCCTAAAAGTTGATGTTTTGCATTGAGTTGATGCAAAACATCAACTTTTCTACAAAACTTGATGTTTTGCATCCAAGTTGATGCAAAACATCATCATTTGTGGGAAAGTTGATGTTTTGCATAACGTTGATGCAAAACAACAATGTTTATAAAAAGGTTGAGCTTTTGCATATAAAGTTGATGTTTTGTATCAACTTGATGCAAAATATCAAATTTTCATAAAAGTTGATGTTTTGTATTAAGGTGATGCAAAACATCAACTCTTAGCTGAGAAGTTGTTACTCTGAGTTAAGTTGGCCGCAAATTTTTTAGCTAAAAGATCCTTACCATGTGTAGTAACCAATAGGATTCGAACCCAAGTCCCTGCCTGATATTTTACAAAAAAATATTTTAGAAAGTATAAACTTTTGTTTCTTAAAGCGAGCTTTTTCATGCTTTCTAAATTCATTTAATAACTAAAATTACAATTTTAACCCCCTTTTTTGTCACATAATCAAGGACACATCTTCTTTAAAAATGAGTGTGTAATTATTTTTTAAAATTAGATCACTTTTAAATAGCTTATTCATGATATTTTAAAATTCATATGTATGTAAGGAAGTCTTTTAAAAAAAATTTATATTATCAATTAAGAAATTATGATACTCAAGAGCTTCAAAATGGATTTTAATACTACTCTCATCAAGAGCCAAAATAGAGTTTTATAATTAAGATAATAGTTGTATCAAGATCACACTTTTGATAATATATTTATATATATAGATAGTTTTTATAGTTGCACTCTATAGCACATCCTCAATCATGCTAACATGGAAGATGACCCAAGGAGTCTAAGCTTCCAGTGTACACATAGAAGAAAAAATGTATTTGTGGATAGCGAAGAAGAGGATGCCTCATCTACCTTCTCAGGGAAAGGCACATCAACTACTGATGGTGTTGGTATACATAGCAATGACAATGAGGAACCATAATTATGCCATAAGCTATAGCTTTAGAAAATAGCTTCTTTTTATAGTTGTATCAAATTTTTTATGGATTAAAGATGAGAATAATAAACATTGTCTCTATTTTGGCATGTTTTTTGAAAACTTATTGTTAGATTTTCAATTATAATCTCAAAAAATAAGTTAAAAAAGTCTTTTTTTCATGTCAATTTTTGTAAGAAACGTGTAAAGTGCCCAAAATATTATCATTTTTTAGTAATGTTGTACGTATGCATAGACCACTTTTCAAAAACAGGTAAAAAGTGAACCTTTTTGATGGAATCTTTGAAAGATACAAGATGTTTTTTGTTGTCAGAAAATATTACCTATTTTATCCACAACAGTGTTCTTTGTTGTCTTGTATGGTATGCTCAAGGTTTTGGAAATGGGTGTGATTAGTGCTAATCGCTCATTCTCTCATGCTTCTCTCTTACTTCTTCTCTCCCTCTTGCTTGATTGATTAGGCTATCACCCGCGACCAGCTTCCGTGGAGATCCCACATGATCGTCTCACGAGGGCGGTTGCACCACTTGTAGGATTAGGAATCGCCTCATTGTGGACAACGATGAGTGTGGGAGGATCGTGATGATGAGAACAAGCGGCTATCCACACATGACATTGGAGCTCTTGAGCATGGATTGAGCTCGGTAGATCGGCACCTTCCCATAATAATTTTTAGTTAATTTACCATCTTTGGCGCCATTGGCGGGGAGCACCAATCTTCTTTTTGTTGAAGCCTTCCTTGTTCAAATCCAACAGAGTCTCCATTGCTCGATGTCAAGTAAGGAACCATGGCATTCGGTTTGGGTTATTTGATTTATTTTATTGATTGTTTTGGTTATTTTTATTTTGATTTTGTGCATAGCTTATGGTTTGGAGTAGGATTAGTAAGTGTTTAAGCTAAAAAAATGAGAGATTTGAGTGATTAGAGAGCTCAAAAGAGAGGGTTTTGCTTAAACCTAGAGTGTTTTATGCTAATTTTTAGCTTTCAATCATGTTTTATGCTATATTTATGTACATAGGTAGATAGGAATTATGTTGGATAGAACCTTACTCAACCAAAAAGCACAAAAAATCACAAACAATCTCTTAATTTTTACTAATATCTTACTAATCTACTAGTTAGTATGATTAGTGATCTTAAAGAGAGCAAAAAACCAAAACATTGAGCCTAATTACTTGTAATTGGATTAATCAGAGTGGCATTAGTGTTCTACACACTTGTTTTGACCTAAATCCATGCTTAGAGTAGTCCCATCAGGTCACAATTAGTGCGAATGAGCACTAATTGGGCCTCATTTGCCTAATTCTCCCTCTTTTGAGTGGGGTTATTTTGGAGGCCTAATTAGAAGGGTTAATTGAGATGGAGGTAGGCAAGACAACCATAAAAGAGGTTCTTGTGCAACATATGTATATGCACAAGGAACTTTTGCTTAGTAGAGATGACAAATCATCCTTACCTGCACACCGCCTACTTGTAATCTTCTCAATCTCAAATAAATAAATTGATGTTCTTCTTAATAATTAAGTATTGATTTTTTTCTGTGTTTTCTGTTTTGTGTGTGTAGATGTAAATTATCCCTCATCCTATGAAGAATGGAAACCAATAGAGTGTATCATAGGGATCATGAATGTGGTGCATGCACACATTGGGCAACTGCAGTATGAAGGTAGGAGTGCAGTATGAAGGTAGGAGTGCAAGGAGTCTTGCAAATGCAAGTATTTTCTTTTATGACCATTTCTACTATCTCATGGTAAAAACAAGACCAAAGGACGCCTGGCTTTTTGTATCAAACCATATGTACTCTCTTTTGACATTATGAATGAAACAAAGCTTTGAATACACAATAGATACAATTTAAATTTATGGTTTACATTAATTGAGTCATATTATTGTTTGTTTTGTACATATAGTGGCCTTGTGCCATCAGACGTAGGCTTGAGTTACATGAACGACTTCTCTTGTATATAATCTTGCACTGTGCCAACGAAATTCTCCAAGCGTTGCATCCAATATAGCAGCCTTTCTTCCAAAAAGAGATCATTAATATCTCCCTCAAATGGTAAGGGTGAGATACATGTGTACATTGGATTATACATTGCCTTTGAAGGAGTATCATCTATTAACAAGATATTGAATGGGTCTATAGGTAGTTGAATATTACGGTATGGCTTGGTGAAAAGTGGTACTTCAGGTTTATCTAAATGAGACTCTGTGGGATGTACATAACAATGTTATTGATTATACACAAAATAAAACTATTGTCGGTCAACACCTGCTTCTGTGCAAATCAGTCTAAACATACTTTCAACATTCTCATAAGCCATGGAAGACCATATGGCAACAAAAAACACATCAACCATATATCTGAGAAATTCTTTCAATCTTGGTCTTAGCATCACATAATGAAAACCTATGCGTAATGTTTTGACCTTGCTACCATGGAAGGGAGTTGACTGTCTTTTGATTAAAAGACCATTTATGTCAAGAATGATCAATCTCTAAAAAGTGTGGAAAGACTTAAATTATTGTTATCAAAATGATCACAATTGTTTACTTTCAAAAAGAGTAGAGATGTTTTACTAATTCAAAAAGAGTGCATGGGCTCTAGTCATTCAAAAATCTATTATATGGTGGTCACAATAGGCTTACATTAGTTTTGTTAGCATTAATGTTAGTTGGGGAGGAGTCCTTGATCCGCTCATCTGCATCCTGTATATTTGTATCTTTAATCTCCTCCCCATCCTGCATATCAATATATATCCCCTTCTCTTTCTCCTCATTCTTCCCTACCTCATCTTTCTCTTGGTCTTCATGCTTCTCTTGCTCCTCCTCAAAAATCTTTATTAGCTCTTCATCCTTCTCTTTCTCATCTTAATTCTTCTCCTTTAGATCCTTCTCCTCCTCTAGATCCTTCTCTTTCTCATCATCTTGATTCTCCTCCTTCAGATCCTTCTCTTTCTCCTCATTCTTCCATTCCTCATCTTTCTCTTGTTCTTCATGCTTCTCTTGATCCTTCTCCAAAATATTTGTTAGCTCCTCATCCTTCTCTTTCTCATCTTGATTCTTCTCCTTCAGATCCTTCTCCTTCTCCAGATCCTTCTCTTTCTCATCTTGATTCTCCTCCTCTAGATCCTTCTCTCTTTTGCTTTCTCTTCATCCTGCTCATGCTTATTCTTCTCTTTCACTCCCTCATCCTATGCATCCTCCTGTCTTTCTCTTTCAATTTCTACATCATTTTGCTCTTTTATCCTTTTCTAAAACCCTTGCTGCTCACTTGGTGGGATTGTTTGCCCACCTAGCAACATCTCATTCTCATCTAGGAAGGCAAGTTGGTTCTTTTCATGCTTCTACTCTGCAAACCTAAGCATCATTTTGATCAAGTCACCCTATAATGTTCAATGAAGGGGGTCTTATAGTTCTGCATATTACACAGAAAAGTGATCAATATTTGTGGAGCATTTTGTTAAAATTGTGGACACTGTAATAATTAAAGTAATAATTACCTTAGTCCACTTAGATCGGAGGCTATCCACTTATAAAAATTGTGGACACTGTAATAATTAAAGTAATAATTACCTTAGTCCACTTATAAAAATTATCTAATAAATACTCAGGGATGAAATAGGGTTCTCCATCCATAGGAGTATCCATATCTCTATAAAGACACAAAGACATCTTTGATTTACTAAATCTTAAAGGCCTTCAATAGGAATAAGTTTAGCAAGAGCTGCAAGTAATCTTTTAATTATGCACCTGTAACATAAACAATTCAATTAAGATATGTAAGAATAAAATTTCATATTTATAGCTAATAGTGAACAAGTATATATAAATTATTTAGAGCTGAGAGTGAGCTCAATTTATAATTTAAGCTCAAGATGTGTGCATGGTATGGAGTTCATGGTCCATATTGTTTTCTTGTCTAGTTCTAAGCACACAAGACTCCAATGTTGGCTAAAACAAGAAAATAAAGTTAGCCTTTTGAAAAAAATATTGTGAAATGTATCAAACATTCAAACCAACTATATACCTAGATTCATATGGCAAAATAACAGTACTGACCTTAAGAAAATTGTAAAAGGAGAACCATCTTTGGATGGTCTCTAGTGGAGTACTCTTGAGCCTAAGTAGAGGTGAAATCTTTGAATTCACAATAAACACCTCTACTTGAGCCTCAGTAGGAAGCTTTGATTTTATTAAACTGCCAAGCAAAGAAGCACATGGAAGAAAATTAGGAAAAACTAAATTACATTGGAAAGTTTGTATTGTAGAGGTCTAACATTAGGAATAGAAGAGAAACTTACTTCAAACGAACATATATGATTGAGTCAGTAATTTTCTCTTTTTTCCCCTTCAGAATGTTGAGGTCAACTACATCCAGGATTAGTTGCCTCTCCCCATTTGCTAGGTTTACAAACACATGTACAGGGCCTTTGAAATTCCTCAAGATCTCTAAATTCAGAAACTCCAGCCTTGTAGTCTCCTTTCTGTATTCATTCTCCTCAATATTGTCATTAGGTTTTTTGTCCTCTACTTTTCCTTTTTTTTTGCCTTTGTAACTCTTCATGTTCATCCTTTGCCCTAGTGTTCATGTGATGAGTTATATCTCTTATTTTCAAATAATCCTTTGGCTTTCTATAGGAGGTGGAATCAACAAGATATCCTTGATTTTGGAATCCACATAGTCAACTGGATGGAGAAGATTGTCATATCTCCATCTTACTCTCTTCAAGTCTCTGAGTCCTTTACCATTACTGTCAGCCTATGAGCATGGGCAGCTACAATACAAAGATCTGAGCAGTACTCTAGAGTAAAGTCCTCTGTTGCATCCTGAATACACAATAGAGCTACCCTCTTCCACCTCTTATCTAGATCCCATCCTTCACAAATGCCTCTAAACAACTCTTTGAAATGGAGCTCTGAGAAAACATAATTTAACATAATCCTGGGACTTTTCCCCTGATATCTCTTAAAACTGTGACTCTATGGGAGAATCTCCGATGCCTAGCTTACTTCAGAATATGCATAGGAGAGAGAGAGTCAATGATAGAGAGAGAGAAAGAGAGAACAAAGAGATTAAGAGAAGAAGAGAGAGAAAGATAGAGAGAGAGAGAGATAGAGGAAGAGAGAGAGAGAGAGAGAGAGAGAGAGAGAGAGAGAGAGAGAGAGAGCCATACTATTTGTTTCCATCAAAAAAGTTCATGGCCAATTGGGCGCGATATAATGACCTCAAAAATGTTGGAGAGGCCTTATCGCGCCAAATGGCCACCATTGCCTCTTTGGATTTGTGTGTGTGTGTGTGTGTGTGTGAGAGAGAGAGAGAGAGAGAGAGAGAGAGAGAGAATATATTAATATTTTTTAAGACCTAACTCCACATAAGACAAAAATCGGTGTTAAACATTATGTTGCGGACATCACAAAAGAACTTGAGAAAATGTGTGTCGAGTTTGAAAGACATAGAAAAATAGAGAGAGAGAGAGAGAGAGAGAGAGAGAAAGAGGGATATAGAGAGAAGGAGATAAACAGATAGATACTTAGATACTTAGATAGATAGATAGATGGAGAGAGCGAGAGAGAGAGAGAGAGAGAGAGAGAGAGAGAGAGAGAGAGAGAGAGAGAGAGAGAGAGATAGAGATAGAGAGAGAGAGAGAGAGAGAGAGAGAGAGAGAGAGAGAGAGAGAGAGATTTGCCTGTATTAGGATTAAAAACAAATAGCTCATGATGA
Organism: Cibotium barometz; assembly: GCF_041138505.1. Classification (NCBI taxonomy): domain Eukaryota; kingdom Viridiplantae; phylum Streptophyta; class Polypodiopsida; order Cyatheales; family Cibotiaceae; genus Cibotium; species Cibotium barometz. The sequence continues at coordinate 18,780,481 of NC_141051.1, forward strand.
GGATTGAAGGAAAATCTGCAGAGCTTCCAGGTGCAGAGAATGGTTGAAAAATATGAAAAAGAGAAAAAAAGACTTAATAGTTGTTAAACTATACAATTAAAAAAATAAAGTCCTATATTAAAAAGTGGCCAATTTTCAAGGTCCATGTGGACACCAATCATTGGCCTTCATTTAATGCAAAATCCTATTAGAACTCACAGTTCCACGTGTGATGGTTTAATTGGTCAAAGGGTACACTTTTTAAACGGTTAGTCATTTTTTTGGTAGAAGTGAATTTAAGAAGAGAGAGAGAGAGAGAGAGAGAGAGAGAGAGAGAGAGAGAGAGACCGATGAGAGACACAAATAGTGAGTCTAAAAGCTAGAGAGAGAGAGAGAGAGAGAGAGAGAGAGAGATGTAAACAGAAAGCTTGTGAGAGGTAAAGAGTGGGTGAGAGAAGAGATAAAAAATATATGTAAACAGAATATATATATATATATATATATATAGAGAGAGAGAGAGAGAGAGAGAGAGAGAGACCTTTGCCTTTGTATAGACAAAGATTAGGATTGAAAAGGAATAGCTGATGAGGATTGAAGGAGAAGCTGCAAAGCTTCCAGGTGCAGAGAATGGTTGAAAAATATAAAAAAGAGAAAATAAAGACTTAATAGTTGTTAAACTATACAATTAAAAAACATAAAGTACTATATTAAAAAGTGGCCCAATTTCAAGGTCCACATGGACACCAATCATTAGCCGCATTTAATGCAAAATCCTATTGGAACTTGCATTTCCATGTGTGATGACTTAATTGGTCAAAGGGTACACTTTTTAAACGGCTAGTTATTTTTTTGGTAAAAGTGAATTTAAAGGGAAAGAGAGAGAGAGAGAGAGAGAGAGAGAGAGAGAGAGAGAGGTAGATAATTAATGGGAACCTGGCCAATTGGCGCAATAAAGCTGTTTCAAATGAAATCAGTTGCCTTTATCACGTCAATTGTCTATGATCTTTTGGTTTCAATAATAAGACCTGTTTTTGAGAGAGAGAGAGAGAGAGAGAGAGAGAGAGAGAGAGAGAGAGAGAGAGAGAGAGAGAGAGAGTTGCCTCATATTAAGTATTTTATGTTTTACAGTCAAGAAGAGATTGAAGAGAAAATCTATGCATTTAAAGCCAGAGTTCAGTCCTAAGGGTAGGTTGGTAAACCTTTAGAGGGAGAGAGGAGGTTTCAAGTTACTAATGGCCTCAAAAAAGAGAAAATTGGATTTATCAGGTTCACCTGAGCATGTTGATAAGGAAATTGCACGTGGTACCTTTTCAAAGATTGATCAACTAATGGAGACCCCAACTGATGTTCACAATCCTCCTCAGTATATTGTTGAGGAGCCCAACTTAGAAGAAGAGGCAGGGGTGGACAACATTGCACAGGAAACTTTATAAAGTTATCAAATATCTATTGATAAAGGTGAAGGATTCTCTTCTGGGTTCTAAGCACCAGTTAAGGTGAGACAAACAAAGAAGAGGTCAAAGGATTTCTCTATAATTGAAGAAACCCCCAAATAGGTTAAGGTTAATAAAATGAAAAGAGAGAAAATATTAAAGAAACAACTATTGTTGATGAAAGACTCTCGGATTTTGTTTACTCAACTGGTGCTTCACAACATTTCCATATTTTTGACAAGGTCTTAAATAAGCCTATGGATATTTCTTCCATTGTGGATCAACATTCTTCCTTCCTCTCCAGAAGGAAAGATATGACTTTGATTTTAGCTTAAAGAATGAAAGAGTCAATATGAATGACAAAGCTTATGTATACCTAATGGATTGTAGTCCCAACAAAAACTGCCAGAATGTCCTACACAAGAGATACCAGACACTTCCATCGAATTGCAAGGCAACCTATTTTTTTTATGCTATCTTCATTGTCTCTACCCCCTTCTACCTTCACAAGGTGAAGAAGTGTTTACTAAAGAAGTAGTTGAAGAGGAGGAGCCTAATGAGGAAGTTAAATTTGCTCATCAGGCTCCTCTATGTGATGACATAGAGGAGGAGCTACAGTTAAACCAAGAGGAAGAGGAGGCAAAAGTGCTTGACCTTTAAATGCTTAGGAGTGAATCTTTGGTGAAGCCAAGGAGTGTGAAGGACATCAACGTAGAAGAGAGTGATTTGATTTTGCTAATATTGCCTGAGTTAAGTATTGATGGAAAGAAATATATGCAAAATGTATTTAACATTAGGGAAGATTATGCCCTTGCAGCTATTGCAGATTTCTATGAAGGGGATGAAGGATTTATTTCAAAGGACTCTAGTGAGGTCCTAGATCTAGTGATGGTGAGGTCCTAGATCTGAACCTTGAACATCAATCATGTTTAAGAATATGCTTTAACAAAGCTAAGGATTACAAGGAGAAAGGGTTTGCTCTCTGATGAAGAGACATTTAAAAAGTGTCATCAGGAATATGGGTATGACAAGTTAAGAGACTCTTCGGAAGAAGAAGTATTTAAAAAAGCTCGGAGACCAACTAAAGAGACATCAATAAATCTTTTTAGGGACAATCAGCTTGTAACAAATGAAATAGGCAAGGTGAATTATCTCTCTCTCTCTCTCTCTCTCTCTCTCTCTCTCTCTCTCTCTCTCTCTCTCTTACATATCATAATTTTTTGTAGAGTTTAATTGAAGAACCAGACAAATTTTTACAAAGTCATAAATGGGACTACCACGAGAGGGATGATGCTTTGTCACACTACCTCAAAGGACTATCAATTGCTATAATTTTGATTTATCATAATTCTAGCTTTGTTATACATTAGGATAAATCACATTACATGGCTCGTAATGTATATTTTATGCTTTAACACTCAATTGCCAGTAGGGTGTGGTTGCAAATTTTCTATTCAAGACACTATCTAGGCTTCTTGGCGGTACCATAATACCAATAACATATGATAAGAATATTTTAATTGAAAAAAATAAGTGCCATGAATATTTTTGGTTATTACTGACTTGGCCATAGAGCATGCAAAAGATCCTGTTTTCATACATACACTACTAATGCATTGTCTCTAGGTGTGGAGAATGGAGCTAAATTAGAAGAGTATGGAAAGCACTTTTTTCTTAGATACAAGCAAACACCACAACAATTCAGCCATAATTTATTGAAAGACAAATAAATTGACAAGATATGTAAATCACATTCTATTAATCCAACGGTGATTTACATATATCTTGTTTTCTCTCCATTTGTTCTGAGCTTGGATAAAGGCTTCCAATCTTATGTGTTTTTGTTTCTCTAAGTGTCTAAGTGTTTGAAGCATTTTTGAAAACTTTAAGGTTTCTTTTCGATGTAGTTGTTGTAGTATTCCAATAGAACCATTGGAATACTTCATGCATGCTGTTTGCTTTCTTCCTTCCTCCACCATGCTATGTATGCCTAAAATATACATTACGAGCCATGTAATGTGATTTATCCATTCCTTGAGTGTTCCAAATACTTGGGTTTCCATTATTTTGTATGAAGAATGGTAAATGATTATAGATAATATGCTGCAAAACAAAACATGGAAGTGAGTCAACTTGTGCTTCAATAAATCTTTGTCTATTAAAATAACATAAATCATTGTGCTTACCATGTAGTGTGTTAGGTTGGATTCAGTCCAAGCATCCTTTATAGCTCTACCAAATATTTGCAAATTGTCTTCAAAGCTCTTTTTGTCTTGCTGAGTCCACATATCTTTCTCACACGTTCTGGAAAGAATATCAACTGACTGCCGAACTTCTACCTTAGCATTTCTAGACTTACCTTCATGATCTTTGATTGTATTATGGAGATTTTTTCATTGATCATAATTGATTCTACTTATGTAATTTGAGTTATATAGGTTTCCTGTCTTGGTCTTCTTCTTTTTCTCCAAGTGAAGAGGTCTTGAGAGAAATCTTCTGGCTTTTACACCACCAATCGATGGCTTCATTGGTACATCCTTTTCATTTGTTGACTTCTTGGTATCCTTTAAAATACAAACATTCCTACCATGTAGGCCAATATCTCATAACACCTTCTCCAATGATGAAATTGCCTCTTTTCTCTCTGAAATTTGCTTTATCTTTCAAGAAAATCCAATGTAAAGAAACACAAGTTTCTCTATGATTTGGCATAGGGCATGAAGTGTACAAATATGCACATTTACTAGAGGAATAGGAAATACAGGTTGAAAGTTCTCATCAATCAAATTTCGGTTAGGTGGCCTTCTCCACCACTTACCATCTAGATGTTTTACGCATGGTCCATGCAATAAAGACAAGGGGACTTCACATTAGATCCCTTACTGCAATTAAACAAGCACTTGAGAGTCTTTAGATCACCTGCAAGATGCCACTCAACTTGGAAGTCTCCTTTTTTATGAACATGAAGTGTCCTTGTTTCTCTCATCTATTGGTTCATCAATTCAGGAATAGATGTATTATGAAGTACCCAAAACGATGTCTCATGATCTTCTTTCTTGATCTGTACATAAAAAATTACATAATGTCAAATATCAAAAAGTTTTGTGAGATAAAGGTAAGTAGGTTTACCTCAAATGAACCAAGCCACCAAATATTTGCTTCGGATTGCACACTGAAATATTGAGGGTTATTATCCTTGATGCATTTATTGAGTGCTCTATTCATCAATGTTATTGTTACTCTTTCCATCTTTTTCTCTTTGATTAAGGCTCACATTCATCTAGCTTGATGACAAATTTAAGCACATCTTGTGTCTCCTCATAAGATATGTCATAGAACTCCACCACTCTCCTTTGCAACAATAGCTCATTATCCAAGAATATATTGTTATGTTCATTATATTGAATGGCGACACGCTCTCCATTGAAATCCTCTTCGATGTTGTAAGGTTTACCACGCTTATTCGCATAACTAACCCTAAACAAGCTCACATAACTAACCCTAAAACTCTTCACCGAAGGGTGCAAACGAGATAAACCTAAATAGAAAAAGAGCTTGTGTGTAAGAGATGACTTCGAGTGGTTGAGAAGAGTTGGGCTCAAAAAAGGAGAGACCTAAAATACAAAACAAGAAAAATAGGTAAGCATAAAAGCATTAGGCTTGAACATTATGCATAAAAGCAAAGAATCAAAGCTATGAAAGAATATAAAATATGATTATGAATAAAAAGAAAGGCTTACCTTGTCGAAATGAAGTTAACCATAAAACCTAAACCTTTTTAACAAGTAAACATAATAAAGTTAATTACAAAAAATTTAATAAGTTTACCTACTATATAAGGAGATTTAAAACAAATAGATTAAATCTCTTTTTAGAGATAAAGAATTAAGAAGAAGAAGACAATAATCAAAAGATGGAGGTAAGTCTAACCATCTTCTTTTTAATCTAATCTTACATATATATATATATGAATGAAATAAAAAAAAGGACAGGAATAGATAAGAGAAAACCTTACCTTAAGCCTGAGTTCATGACTTTCTTGCTTAAGGTAGGGGAGATGGAAGCATATAAAGAGAAGAGAGCATGTGTTTCTTGCTTGAGAGGTAGGGTAGATGGAAGCATATAAAGAGAAGAGAGCATGTGTTTCTTGCTTGAGAGATAGGGGAGTTGAAAACACACAAAGAGAACAGAGCATGAGTTATAGTAGCTTGAGGTGGGGAATATGGAAGGACAAGAAATATATCCTTTTAGTGCAAGTTGTGGGAAGAGAGGAGAGGTGCTAAGTTTGCCAAGCCAAAAGCTAGGTCACGCGAGGCATGAGAGAATCCAAGTATTTTTTCTCTTAGTATGCAGTTATAGCCACGTGCATAGCCATGCCCTATAATTCAGTGCTCTCGTATCATTCATTTACTACAGCTACCACTCTCTCACTACATTCTCTCACTACAACAGAATGAGCAATGAAGGAGGAATTTCCTCCCAAGTTGAAGTGTGAAGCCCCTCGCTTCCGTAGTTGGGAAGCACTCGCACCACTTGTTGTTACAAAGCACGTGAGTAATTTCTCCGCTAGCACGTCTACTAGGCCCCCCAGACTCCCTACTACGTCATCGTTATGGGTGAAGATGGACATGAGGGAGAGGGGGTGGTTCTAGTCGAGGAAGGTTGTGTAGTATCGTCACAACTATATCGTGATGGGCCTGCACCACTTGGCGCCGCGCCACACTTGGACCTGTGCCTATCAAAGACCTAGTCTGTCCCGACGACTGGCCAAGCGGGGTAGATTGATCCCATGGCATTGATTGGCCCAATTGTAAGCCCACCTACATATATAAGATTAGAAAACAAGACTTATAGAACACAAAAAAGGTTTAGGGTTGTGTATGTGAAAAGATTTGATGGAACCATATTTGTGTTGTGTATGTGAAAAGGTTTAGGGTTGTGTATGTGAAAAGGTTTGATGGAACCATACCTGTGTCTGAGTAAACTAAGACCAAACTTGCTGCCCATATCATTCTTCTATAATAGCTATAACAGATTTGCCACATCTGGATCTTGTGATGGGTCGATTGACATTGCCTATACATACATGCATAAGAGTCAATTTCTTGAAGCATAAACCATAAAGGCCTTATGCATAGAGCCTTATGTATAAATCTCTATGCATAGAGCCTTATGCATAAAGCCTGTGATGATTAGATCCTTATGCATAGAGTCTGTGATGATTAGATCCTTATGCATAGAGTCTACGCATAGAAGCTTTATGCATAGATCTTGCTTTAGCCTATGCATAGAGGTAAACCTAAGCTAAACCTAACACCCAAGCGTGCAACAAAGGAAAAACATGCTATAAGCAATCAAAAGGAGAAGAGAGCTTACTGCTCTTATGTGAATCTAAAAGAGAGGATTAGTGCAAGAGCAGCAAAATAAAAGAGGTAACAACACACAATTTCTCTTACAAAAGCCATGCTTAAGGCTTAGACAAAAAAGGTAACATGTGATATTAGACATTGTTGAGACCTCGTACAATACTGCTTAGACAATCAGGGTGGATAGTGCCCTTTTTGGATGATAGCTTCTAAAGACTTTCCACATGCTCCCCACTATTAAAGCCAAAGGCAACTTCTCTTTTACAAGAGAAGGATAGTGAGAAGATCGAGAGGGCTCCCCCTCCACTATAACCACCTACTCGTGGATAACCACTCCTGACTTGACATAAACAACATTGTATATGGCCTACCATAATGCCCCATATCTCTATACATAAGCCTAAACTAGGCGTGAGGTTGCAATAAACACGAGGTTGAATGAATAATAGAGCTTACCTCGACAATGTCAGCCGAAGGAGAGGACAACAATCGAAGACCTACAAAACATAACATGAGAAAAGTGAAGGTGAATACATAAGGGCTATTGCATAAGTGCTATGCATAAGCCTCTTGCATAAGATCTATGCATAAGCCCATGGATAAGGGCTATGCATAAGCCTATTGTAATTACTTATGCATAAGGGTTATGCATAAGCGCTATGCATAAGCGCTATGCATAAGGGCTATGCATAGGCTATGCATAAGCACTATGCATAAGCCTACGCATAAGCTTATGCATAAGGGCTATGCATATGCCTATGCATAAGCCTATTCACCTAACCCTAATCCTCGGCACCCAAGGGTGCAAAAACGTGAAGAGAAGAAGCATAAACAAAGAATGGAAAAAGAGGGCTTACCTCTTGTTTAGGAATTCGTATGAGCCACACCGTGGCCTAAACCCTTGGTGGTTGTTCGCTTGAGTAAACCTACAAAAAATTATCATAATAAATAAAAAAGCTGGTTCATTTTAACATATTATGAAATAGGGCTTATGCATAAACCTATTGCATAAGGGCTATGCATAGCCTATCGCATAAGCCTATTGCATAAGGCTTATGCAACAGCCTATGCATAAACCTATTGCATAAGGGCTTATGCATAGGCTATTGCATAAGGGATTATGCATAGCCTATTGCAAAAGGCTTATGCATGAACCTATTGCATAAGGCTTATGCATAGTCTATTACATAAGGCTTATGCATAGCCTATGCATAATCCTTATGCATAGCCTATTCCACTATAACCACCTTACGCATAGCCTATTGCATAAGGTCTTATGCGCATAAACCTATTGCATAAGGGCTATGCATAGCCTATTGCATAAGGCTTATGCATAGCCTATTACATAAGCCTATTGCATAAGGGCTTATGCATATGCCTATTGACCTAACCCTAATCCCTAGCACCCAAGTGTGTAGAAACACAAAGAGAAGAAGCATAACCAAAAAATGAAAAAAGAGGGCTTACCTCTTTAATGAATATCTGTATGAGAGGATTGGCCTAAACCCTTGTTCACTTGAATAAACCTACAAAAAAGAAACATAATAAATAAGAAAGTTAGTTCTCATTAACACATTAGCAAGCAAGGAGAACAAGAGAAAAAAGAGGTGAGTACTTTTTGAGACACTTCCCTATCATTCCCCGCATCCAACACATGTTTAAATGTAAGGGATTGTAGAACTCATGACATGGCATGCTACTCATCGCTCAACGGATGACATCATGAGGATCGTAGGCTGATTCATCGGGATAGCAACATGCGGAGCATCAATGGCCAAAGTTTAAAGATGAGCCCCATCACTTACGTCTTGGCTGGTGTTAACCCATTTGGCTTGGGCATGGATGGTGTTAATCCATTTGGCTTCAAGTCCACATCATGGTGTTAACCCATTTGGCTTCAAGTCCACATCATGGTCTACTTGGCCTATTATATTGGTGAATTACAACCTCCCTTCAGGGGTGGTAATCAAGAAAGGTCATATCATGCTTCTCCTTGTACTACCAGGCAAGTATAAGGTGGAAAATATGGATGTGTACCTCAAGCCTTTGATTGAGGAGCTTGAGACACTATGGCGCGAGGTATCAAAGTACATGATGTTTTAAGGCCAATAAATAGGCGTGAGGCGGAGGTGAAAGGAGTTTTTCTTTGGACAATGCATGACTATCCCGAGTTCTTAGAGTGCTCAGGTACCTACTTGAATCTTCGGATAAATTTAAGCTTTAACCTTTAAACTTTAAGTTTATAGATGTACCTCTCAATCATCTCAATTTTAAAATAGGTTTGGCAACCTCCGGACATCATGCATGTCCGATTTGTGGACCATCTTGTTTTAGAAAGACCCTCTACACTTTTAAGAAGGTGGTGTATGACAAATATCAACGATTTCTCCCTCCTTCACATCCCAAGTATGTGCCACATGAGGTCTCATCACTTGTGATGAGAGGTAGATATTGATTTGAGGCATGGAGAAGCACCGCTAATCCAACACCTGATGGGATGTCTAGACACTCAATCTTCTTTTGACTTCCATATTGGTGTGACATGAAGATAAATCATATCTTAGATCCCATGCATATCTTCAAGAATGTGGCAACAAATATTTGGGACCATTTAATTGGTAAAAGAGATACAAAGGGTGCAAGGGATGACTTACAAAACATTGGACACCTTCAAAGTGTATGGCCAATTGAAAGTGAGAGTGGCAACATGGTCCTACCAAAGGCACCATGGGTATTAACCAAGAAGGATCACAATAAGGTGAAAAGTGTGATTGCCTCTTTTCGTACACTAATGGGAGTAATGCATTCATTGAAGGGTGTCTTCTCAAATACCAAAAATAAAGGAGAGGTACAATTATATGGTCTCAAGACAAATGATTGGCACAAGATATTACAGGTATACAAATATTTGCTTATTCATTTTCTCTTTATGGTACTACATAATTTGTTGGCTCATATACTAACTTCCATTTTATTATATGCATAGTTTATTCTTCCAATTTTATAGTTGGTTCATATACTAACTTCCATTTTATTCTATGCATAATTTGTTGGCTCATATACTAACTTCCATTTTATTCTATGCATAGTTTATTCTTCCAATTTTATAGTTGGTTGTGGAGACAAGAAGGTGAGAGAGGCTATTTACAAAATGGGAATCTTAGTGATGTATGAATCTTCTCTTCAATTCACTAGCTATGTTATATTGCATATTTGGTATTCTCATGTGCTCACAAGTTATGTATTGGTAAATAGTACTTATGATTGTTATGTATGTAGGTACATATACTTAAAGGAGATAGATCCTAGATCCATTGAGATGGCTCATCTCAATGCTATTTAGGCGATGTTAGGACAACTTTTCTAGAACAATTCTCACTAGAGCCAATTGCATCTTGTGGTGCATTTGGTTGATAAAGTGGTGTTGTGTGGTGTTGTTCATATGTTCAATGGATGTTTTTCATTGAAAGTTTCATGAAAACCTTAAAGGACTTTTTGAGACAAAGAGCAAGGCCAAAAGCAAGCATGGAAGAGGGATGGTTGATGCAAGACTCTCTTTTGTATATCTCAAAACATCTATCTAGCATAGATCCTTCCAAGCCCTAATTGTGGAGCAATGAGGAGGATGACCAACTAATCACTAATGCGCCTCAAGGAAAAGAAAGGCAACGAAGATCGGATGAAGCATTATGCAACAAGGTGAATACATTATGCACTCTAAATAGTCCCATTATAGAGAAGTGGATTGGGAGATACAAGGATGTAATCAATAGACGAAAGGATGAGAGAAGATATTTCAAAAGAGCAAATATATGCTTGCCATTCCCGCCCAGCTTGGCATTAGGAAAATTCTGGACTCAAAAGAGGGCTGTTTCAACAATAATATAATAATAGACACATAGATTGAGTGACATGTAATCTACGAACGAGATTCACCGGTGGTGGGACCTCTGTACAAACCCACCCAAAACGTGGAGAAACTCTTATCTTCATGAAATATTAAAAAAAACCATCACCTTGTCTTAAAATATTTAAAATCGTTTTTTTGTCAAAAACTAACACAATAAAAGAATGTTTTCCACATTCCTGTGTTAGACGTGGAGCACTAAAAAATTCTTTCCACCACCCCTAGAACTAATGAAGCTTGAATGCTTGGAATAGATAGATACACATTCTCCCGGTTATTCCCTCAACTTGGTTCCACTTTTGAATCTTGAAACATCTTTGGCGCCCAAAAGAACACACCGTCCCTCATTTCATCCTCCCTCCTTGATCCACAAAAGCGGTTAGCCCAGTCATCCACTTTCTGCTACTTCTTCTTTCTCATACGTCTGTTAATCTATCATGGCACCCGAAAGTGGACTGAAACGAGCAAGGAGCAGTATCTCATCTGTTGTGTTGTATAACATAAAAGACGAGAACGAAGAATGGATTCCCCAAGTATACAGGAAGTACTCTTGGGTCACTATGCAGCCAGGAAAACAAGGCCACTACCGAGTGAAGGGAAAGGCATCTGAAGACTTGGCCAAACATTGGAAAGGAAGGATCCTTGACTTTAAGATGGCACCAGGAGGGAAAACTGTCAAAGAAGTGTTGATCCAGCATGTATTCATGCAAAAAGAGATCAATGTGGGACCATTGGAAGGACTTCCAAGACACAGACCACATTGTAAGTGCTTGTGTTTTGTATTTCAATGTTGCAAATAAGGTGATTGATATACATTTTTCTGCCTTGCACAGATTTGTACCCATCCAATCTTCAGGAGTGGGAGCCTGCACAATGCTTGACGGGGTTCTTGAATGTCGTACATGGTGAGGTGGGGGAACTTCAATATGAAGGTCGTGCACCAAGTGATCTCGCAAGAAGTAGAACATATTTCTATGACTCATTTTATACATTGCCCACTCAATCGAGTCGACATGGAAAGTTGGAACGTATTCCGTTGCCCGCACTTGATAGTCCGGAGTGGCCATTGCTTGACACAGAAGTGATAGAGTCATACAGGACCAAAATGTTTAATGATATTAAATGTGCTATGAAGCCTAGCATTGGTGCAAGAAATGTGCACTTAAGTTTGTTTGTTCCAATTGCATGCTTTGTTCATTTATTTTCTGATTGTAAACAATTGAGAAAAACTAGAACAACTTTTGTGTGCAAAGATGTAGATGAAGCCTGGCTTGATCATTTGTTTGACAAAGGTTGGAGAGTGAAATCATCAAAGGGAGATGATTTGATCGAATGTCGATTGAACACCTCCGACATTGCATTTCGGTGAGTGTTAAAACATTAAAATGTATTTTTGTGAAACAGTTACAACGCTTATTTGATTATACTCGGAAAATTATCCTAATGATATTTTGGAATCAGATACTATATTGCCAGGCAACATCTGTGCATGTCATTTACTTATAGAAGGTGGCGATGGATCAACAACAACTGGGAAAGCATGGACCAAGATACAAGAGATGGCAGCCACTCTTGCTTGATAGATATAGTTATGATTCGACAGGGTCACCCATCTTTGACATTGGAAGTGGAAGAGAATTGGACTCTCGAATATGTTAGGAAGGAATTAGAAGTAGCTATTCAGAATCCTCCAGATCAATTTTGCTTCAAGCTCGATGGTCGGAAGCTAAGTAAAAGAAGAGAGCATCAGATCATTTGTAAAGATGTTGCAGCCCCACATGAATTGGAGGCACTAGAAGATATATGATGTGACCATGTATACGGTGACAATGTATTTTCCATATGCAATAAACTTATCTATTCAGAACATTGCTTTTGTAATGCTTTATTGTTTAAAACAATGTAATGAAGGCAAGAATTCCCCAATTGAATTTTTATGTACACAAAAAAAGGCTTAAAGTAAGAAAGCAAGCAGTGAAGGAACACAGTAGCAAATTTGATCCTCTGATTTTCAAATGATAAGTGTATTTACATTTGATGTTCTCTCTCCAATACATGTATAGCTGCATATTTACAAACGTACATTTGTTGGAAGAAGGAAAAAACTATTTATGGCTGGAACCCATAGGTATCGGCTTCAGGATGGAGCCAGGGCTCTTCTCCCAAGTATGGAGCCCATGTAAGAGGCTCAGGGGGGCCTATCCCCCCTCGTGGATTGGGCGGGATGAAGTCCACTGGCCCGTCTGGAGGCATAACTTCAGCGACCTCGATCAATTTCGCAATCGTTTCCTCCCTAAACGTTTGGACGTCTAGGTCCATGTAGCGAGACATTGATGGAAACTGCCATCACAATTCATCAAGGCATAAATAAGATCAACATGACAATATATAAGAAGATAAACAAGAGCACAAATGCGTATGGGAGCTGAAAATGCTTACATCCTCTGAAGGGAGCTGAAAAATGCTTCGTAGCAGCAACATTGCATTAAGTGCAACCCTCCACCCACAGCTGTAGCCATCTTCTTGTTTGGGGACACTAACCCTTCGGATGGTCGATCGATCCAGGGTGTCGATGTCCATGCTGAGGCTCTCGTAAGCTGCCATTAGTTTCCTGACTCCACTGTAAACAGAGACCAATCATTATCCTGATCAATCCGGACTTCTAACTCAAACAATAATATGTATCTTACTGATTTTTACTTACAGCAAAACATTTCCATGGACACCAGATGTCGAATTTGCAAGGTAAATGACATTTTCTTGCACGTCGACTAGTAGAAGACTCCAATGGGAACTGCACAATAGAATTCTATTAGTTTCAATCCAAAGGAAGCACTATATAACTGTGTACGGTGATTCCTATAAACATCATGCGAGAGAGAGAGAGAGAGAGAGAGAGAGAGAGAGAGAGAGAGAGAGAGAGAGAGACAAACTCACTTTTCATGATATGCCAAAAAAAATACTCGGGCATCGTCCAGCTGGACCTCCCGAAACCAGTTCAGCACATCGAGGTACGGAACTGACTCTACTAGCAACAGTGTTGAGACCAGTGAATCAATCTGGAACACTCGTTACTGTACATCCTCGGGCAATAGCGAAATAACAAAACTTCACAAGGAAACATATCAAGAGTGAGGCATCAACTTTAAGAGCCAAGAATGAAAAATTGTGGGAGGACAGAGAAAAGAGTATACCTTAAAACACATCTGAGCACTTTGTCGTTGACTTCAGTTTTGGGATCAAACAAAATGTTGATTTCTTCAGCATGAATCGGGAAATAACATCTATGCCCTCTAATATTAAAGGGTACATAGAACTCCGGCAACAAAAATTGCAGCGCCTCCCGATTCATGGCGTGGAGTGCGCGAACATTTTCCCTTTTTGTTTGCAATGCAAGCATTGCAGCTTGATGTTCCCTTTGAGCGCTTGTCATTAAATTTGCCCGAGTCTGATGCTCATGATCTGGACCTCCCTCGGTCACCTCTTCAATTCTCACTTTTTGTACAGGCCGGACATCCAAAATTTGTAACATTCGTTCATCAGTAAACGTAACTGGTCTAAGTAACTTATCGTATCTGAAACGAAGGGCTATTAGGCTGTAAAAATCTTTGTTCATTACTGTCACCCTGTGTGCGTGGGCAGCAAGAACGTAACTATCCAAAAAAAATTCGATCATCCAATCTTCTGTGGCCTCTTGCAAGCAAAACAAGGCCGATGCCTTCCACCTAAACAAAATTCCATTCTGCTCACAAATTCTCCTGGCAAGCCTCTGGAATGGCAATCTGGGAATAGCAGCTGTCGGGTGCTTCATAAACTTTTTGATTTCTCGCAGAGCTGACGAATGCTCTGCGAAACGCCTTAGTCTAGGCTGCGTTTTGGACAATCGGGAAGGACTGCTTGATTTTCTTGATCTTGAGGCTTTCAGAACGCCCATCTTCTTCCTAGTAGATGAGGGAGCTGCATTGTCAATGGGTCTAGCTGTATGCCTTACACGAGCCATCTGAAAACGCAAGAAAAAGCAGAAAACTTTGCTATTCAGTAGTACACGATTAACAATTCACCATAAAGCGAGAGAGGGTGGCCAAGAAAGCAATATGCACTTCCTCGCGTTATGGTGAATCCATTCACCATAACGCGAGATGAAGGCCCATAGAAACACAATAATCCTTCTCGCATTATGGTGAATTCATTGACACCAATAAGAGGCGGATTATCGTGCATCCTTTGAGCTTTGATCTTGCGTTATAGTGATTTGATTCACTATAACGCGAGACTAAGAGCCAGTCAAAGCAAAACAATCCTCCTCGCGTTATAGTGAATCGATCTACTACAACGGGAGGAGGGTTCTCCCGAATCTCTTACCATTCCGTCTTGCATTTTGGTGATTCGATTCACCATAACACATAGAGCAGTATTGAGATTCTAATGACTCGTCGTCTGCTTTACGGTGAATCGAATCACCATGACAGAGGGCAAACAGTCGAAGAGAAAACAATGGCAGAGGGCAAACAGTCGAAGGAAAAACAAAACAATCAAGTATTATACAAGAAACTCACAAAACAATCAAGTAATACACTTTCATCACATTCTATGAGTGGGAATGGATGGAGACTGTCGTGTAGGAGGTGAATTAATTGACACCAATAAGAGGTGGATTATCGTGAATCCTTTGCCCCTTGGTCATACGTTATGGTGAATCAATTCACCATAACGCGAGTCTAAGGGCCAGTCAAAGCAAAACAATCCTCCTCGCGTTATAGTGAATCGATTTTCGCGAATCTCTTACGTTTGCCTTCTGCCATGGTGATTCGATCCACCATAAGACACATGCTTATTGAGATTCTAATGGCCCGTCGTGTGCTTTAAGGTGAATCGAATCACCACGGCAGAAGGCAAACAGTCGAAGAAGAAACAATGGCACAGGGCAAACAGTCGAAGAAAAAACAAAACAAACAAGCAATATACAAGAAACTTACAAAACAATCAAGTATTATACAAGAACTTACATTTCTTGTGTGTGAATGGATGGAGACTGTCGTGCAGGAGTTGGAAAGTCGGTTCAGTACTGTGGCGGTAGTCGGAAGTCACCTGGAGGCAAGCAGGAGGACGGACAAGGCAAAATCGATAAGAGGACAAAAAGGTGGCGTGATTAACGGCTTTGATTAGTCTTTAGAGCGAACACACGTGCTGGCGGGCTGCCAGGGCGACTAGGCGGCGCTGACGTGTCGTATAGCATTAAAAAGGGCTTTGATTAAACTTTATAGCTTGTACACGTGCTAGGTACACGGCGGGATGCCACGTGGCATTCATGGAATGGCGGGTGAAAACGCGGCGCTGACGTGTTGCGTAGCATTAAAAACGGATTTTCTAGGATACTCATCTCATTTATTGCCTCTCTTGGAGTTCGTATTCTCATTTATCTCCCCACCAACGGCCTTCATCTCCATCAACGACTGACTATCTCCTCCAACCCTCCTTCATCAATCATCCTCCTGTATCCAACGTCAAAGACAAACCTCCAACCTCCTTCATCTCCATCTCCTGCGACGATTGTATACAATTCGTTTTCCTGGTATTTTTATCTCCTTTGTGCTTTTTTCTTCTTTTGTTATTTCGTTGTTTTGGTTTCAGTCGTGGAGAACTTCTTACTTTGTCTTTTCATCGCGTTAAGGTGAATTGAAAACCTATGACTCCTCGCCTTATGGTGAATTGACTGCGAAGAAGAGTATTTTAATTCGTTTGACACCTCCTCTCTCAGTATGGGTACTGGAGAACTATCTTTATTTTTAATTCACCATAACGTTAGAGGCGTTGCCAAAGGATGATAAAGTCGTCATGTTGCGGTGAATCAATTCACCATAACGCGAGCGAAGGTCCCATAGGAAGCACAATATTCCTCCTCGCATTATGGTGAATCGATTCACCATAACGCGAGAAGAGGTCCTTGACTTAGCTGCAATTTTATTTGCGTTAGGGAAAATAGATTCACTACAACGTGAGGAGGAATACCTGGATTCCTCTGGCATCTCCTCTCGCGTTATGTTGAATCCATTTACACCACACAGAGATTTGTTGTTTAAGATCGACTGTCTCTTGATTCATTGCCTGAACTAATATTTTCCATGTCTTTTCTACAGACTTGAATTCAGCCATGGCACAAGTTCAAGTCGAATTTGATGTGGACGAAGAGATTAAAGAAACACCTGCAACTCTATTATATGACTTCCTCTACAAATGTCGACATCATGATTTGCACCCTGCAATTTCATTGATGTTCAATTGCGATTTTTCTCTGGAGGATACATTGTCTAGCCATCATGGATACTTCGAAGAGGCAAAGCAAGAGTTTGACGAGCTCACAAATGAAGAACCAATGATGATTGATGGGAAAAGTCACATTCATTTTAATCTCAAGGTGTCGCCGGAGAAGAAGCAGAGGTTAAACAGGGATTGGCACAAGGTGCCATGTGATAAGAAGAGAGCCTTGCTATGCCCTTTTCACAAAAGAAAATGCCGCTTGATGGAATACTCCTACGCCTTCTTATGCTTCTTGCACATGAACGTGCAATTAACAGATGAAGAATGTACAGAGCCGCCTGCAAAAATTGAAAGTGAAGACACGATTTCTCGTCAGGCTAGTCCCACCGTTGAGGATGCTGCTGAAGAGGAGGACACTCCTCATGTCATTGAGGAGTTCAATGTTGAAGAAGAGAGGAAGCTCAGTTCGGTGGTTGATATTGAGGCAGTTAGAGAACAAAACAGTGATGTAGGTCAGCTTGTGATTGAATCAGATGACTCCTCCCCCATTCCAACGCCATTACTCCCCTCCTACCAAGTAGGAGATTCAGAGTATATATTGCTGACAGACATACAACGTGTATTTAACTTAAGGGAGGATCATTGCATAGCTTTCATAGCCCAGAATCTGGAGGTCGATAACAATTTTGTAGATGATGATGGGATAGACAAGTACCTACTAGTGGATAGCCATGTGAAAGACACCGAGTTCCTTTCTGCTGCAGCAACACTAAATATGATCTATGCTGATGCCCTTAGATATGAAGGAAAAGATGCCACAGAGGAAGAGCTACAAGAAGCAAGGGACAGACTGAATATCACCAACATGGGAGGGTGTAGGGATGTGCCAAATAAGTCAGCGGAAACCGTTCCTAGTTCGAGCACTAATTTATGGCAAGACGCCTTGCTTGAAGCAGATGAGAACCAAGAGGTTAGTTTTTTTTTTTTGTGGATTTGGCTTTATCAACTTTGTCCTGAAATGTTTGGTGATGTTGTTTCTGGCTAATGCTCCTTTATTTTTTCAGTTGGAAATATATGAAGACACATTCCTCAAACGTGCTTCAGGCAAGCGTATGGCGGGATTGGGCCACGATTCAACACTAGGAACATATATACACCGCCTAAAATTCCCTCAAATTGTGATATTTCATGCTAGCTACTCCAAGGACAATGCCAGTTTTCCTCTGATGGCGATAAAGACTTTATCCAGGTATTTAGGTGGCTATCACGTAAGGCTGAATGCAAACAAGGCAATACTTCTGGAGCGTCAAGCAGCTGTTCGAATTTTTGGAGAGGGACCTGGAGTATATTCGTTAAGATGTAAATATTATTTAACATATGCTGCTTACGGGTTGGCATGTGGAATCACAGATCCTAATCTGTTGAGTGATTGCGGGAAGAAGCATCTTCTTAGAACAGCAAGGCCAAAGGTCCCTGTTGTGCCATTGATAGAGGATGAAGAAGATGATGCAGAAACGTCAACAAAAAAGGCTCGGCTGGGGGAAGTCTCTGTTCCAGATTAACAAATTTAGATTGTTCCAGTTGCTAAGAAGTTTCGTCATATTTCTCAATACTCTTCTTGTTTACCATTACAAACTATGAAATGTATATATATTGGAAACATTTATATGGGACATAGATGAAAGCTCTTGTTCTTTTAAAATCTTTCACAGTTACATCATTGTTTTACAATACATATTTCAATGATCAATTTTCTTCCACACTCTGCCCTGTCTTTGTCGTTGTCTTAGCCATTCAGCATGATTCTGCTTTCCCTGTGAGGAGACATATATTGAACGTCTCCGTTCAGCCTGAACCTTTCTTATCGCACATGACACAGCTGATTCAGCATGTTTGATCTTCACACGAGCCCTCACTTGAATCCGCCTATACCACCACTGACATAGTTGCTTCATGGGATTACTTTTCTTTATTCCTCCTCCATGTTGAGTGGCCCTTTGATAGGCACAACGTGCTTGCCAATGAGATCTTTCCATGCCTTGGGTAGACCAAATCCCAAGGCTTCCAAACTCTTCCGCAAAAAAGGTTCCATGTGCATGCAAAATGTGCTACAAATGCTCAACAACAACAAGACATTTAGTATCGTACAATATTTTTTGAACAACAAAAAATACTCAAAGCTGTAGGTTTTCAAGTAATAACCATGTATTGTGTCAAGTTTGTCGCACCCCATGCCTTTTCATAGCTAGTGTAGAACTCTGTCACAACTGCCTCAAATTTCTCAACATCCCCATCTTCAAACCTTGCTTTTTGCAACAAAGGTGCTAGGCGATCAAGTGCCAACCACGCTTTGGCCTTTGCCACCCTTGCTTGTCCTGAAGAGCCTCGGTCAGGTACAGCTGCATGAAGCTTCCTCCACACCTCAAAATCTGTACCCAGATGACCTCTCTGGGTATGATTAGATAAGAACTTTCTGGCTTTTGCACCTCCAAAACATGGTTTGCTAGGAACATTTCCGGTCTTCCCTGATCTTCTCAAGTCCTTCTCAATCTTCACTTGACCACAATGTAAACCTGCATCTGAAAGCACTTGCTCTATTTTTTTAATAGTTCTTTCACTCTCTACTGCTGGTTTCATATTCCATGAAAATTCGATGTACATGTAGACTAGTTTCTCAATTATTCTAACCAGCGCATGCAAAACACAAATATGAACTCTGATCAAAGGGATAGGAAGAATTGGATCCCAAGTAGGATCCACTCCTGGAGCATCACGATTTGGGGGTTCACGCCTATTACTGATTGCATTTAGGCATTTCCATTCTCTCTCTTTTCCTCCTTTGGAGACACCTCGTTCGGTCATACAATACAGGCAAGGATACTTGGCCATTGCTCCTTGGGAAATACCAAACATGCATTTCAAGGTTTTTAGATCTGTAGCCAGGTGCCATTCAACCTCATATTCACCATATCCTTCTACATAAAGCTTTTCGCCATTCGACTGCTGCTGGATAGTGGAAGGAAGCTCAGTCTGGTTGAAGTACCACTTCAGAATTTCATGGGTCTCTGTTGGAACCTGTTAACAACAACTGTTAGATTGTCTACAACATCATAACAAGAGGATAGCAACATAATATTCTTTATTTAAAAATGGATAGCACGTCACCTCAAATGCAGCCAGCCACCAAATCTCATTTTCGGATTGTACACTAAAGTGCTTCTCATCAGCATTACTGATACTTGCATCCAAAGCTCTATTCATTAAAGTAATGCTAACCCTTTCCAGCTTCTGTCCTTTGATCACCTCACTCTCATCAAGTTTCAAAACAAATTTCAGCCTTCCATTGCACTCATGTACACTGATGTCATAAAATTTCACCATAGCCATTTGTAATTTCCGAACATCCATGATGAAATTGTTGAACTCTGTAAGCTCTATAATTTTCTGTTCCCTGCTCTTTTTAGTCACTGTCAATGTGCTAGACACGTGACAAGGCTCTCCAACAAGTTCGACCATTCCCAAGTTGAGAATATTTCGAGCTTTGTTTACGTGAAATGGTTTTGGAATGGGAATTACTGTTTTTTTTCCAAGCTTGCAATTGAAACCCTCTTTTACTTTATTAAACAACATCCTGTAAGACTTTGTGCTTATACCAGCCATGTCACATATACCTTGTGCATCTGCAGGCGTGAATGCTTCACTCACCTCCTGCAAGGATTGCTTTGCTATGTCTGATCGAAGTCTTGCAAACTTAGGATGCTGTATTGCTGACTCCACGATGTCTTTTGTCAGGACTTTGCCAAATATATCAGAACCTTGCTCTTTTGGACCCACAACATCTGTGACCATCCTGAAGCAACAACGATAGCTATTTCAGTCCACCATTCATCTAACTATACCACCCCCACACCCAATCCCCCATCTCCAAGAAAGGAACTAAAGATGAAAATGAAAGTGAGTGCTCAAAGAAATTTAAGCTCAAAGAAATTATAGATCCCAATACCTGCAAGCTTTTACACAACGCTTCCATTGGCCACCTCCAACATTGAGTTCTTCCAATGGTTTGATCTTTCTCTTGCGTAATCGAGCACCCAATGGCGTGTCTTTCAAATATTGCAATTTTCTGTTGAACTTTTCAAGTTGTTTTCGAAGGTGTGCATTCTCACTCTCCAATGTGAAATTGTTGATTTCTCGAACTGCCAAAATTTCATTCTTCTCCTTAATAGTGTCCTGCATCTTACAAATAGTCTGCTGCAAATGATCAAACTCTTTTTGTAACCCAGCACAAACTTTTGCCTTGTCCTCGTTTGAAGCTTGCAAAGCTGTTGTGATCGATGCCAAGTAAAAATTCGCACCTTCAAGCATTTTTATCCTGGCATCTCTATCACTCAAATGTCTTTCAAAGATACTTTGACATTGGCCAAACAGTCTTTTGCAATACCCAAGCAATCCATTTTCACCCTCACACACAAACTTGAAGAAACTTGTCAACCCAAAGAATGATGGAGATTGAGAGGAGGTTGGATCTGGTGGGTAAATACTACCATCCAACCAAAGGTCCATATTTTTCTTTCCTTCATTTCGAAGCTCAGTAATGCGGGCTTCGCATGCTGGCCTAGACCAATTTCTCTTACAGCAGGGAGCATAATCGGGTTCTACTTGGAAGTGGATGTCCACCTTTTTCCTCTTTTGCTGCACAGGTTCCATTGCATTGTTCTGTGCAGTAACAACACCAAAAAGCATAATGAACTCACACTTTAACCAAAAAAAACCAAAGATATTACACTTATCTCCCGTGAAGAAGATTGCTTCATTAAAACCAAAAGACAACATCACTAAATAATACCTCCTTGTCCATCAAACAAACTTGTTGGTATCCTGGATGAACCAAAATGTACAGAGTACTTGTAAGCACAACCCTCACTTGAAAAAGGTAAGAAATGGGATTGTTATTCATGCACAAGCAGGTATGGCGCATGAAGAACAAATACTTTTCCATCCTTTTTCAAAACTTGCCGCCTTGAGAAGAAGAGAAAATCAAAAACCTCCCGCTCAAAAAAACTCGGATTTGGAGTGGTAGTGGTTGTGCAATCGGGAAGACAATGAGGGAGACAATGCAAGATAGTCGGTTGCAGGGACGAAGTTCGGTTAGCAGAGTTGGCTTCGTTACATTCAAAAGTGTAATGAAGAAAGAGAGTGGTGTCTTTTTTCAATAAAATAAGGCACCATAGTGGGAATAAAAAACTATACTCAAGATGCATTGTTTTGAATTAAAAAACACCCTACATGTCAGTTAATGGAATAAAGAACTCAAAAACGACGCACGTGCCCTCCAATATTATATGTGGATTTATTGGCTTGCTTTGTCCACATCACCATCCCAAGGGATCTCTTACAAGGCCCCTTTTTGAGTCCAAATTTTCCCTAATGAACCTCTACCAAATGTGATCAATATAGAATGGCTTCGTATGGCAATATTGATGGCATCGCAAAATGGAGAGATGATCACAAGAGAAGAGCATGAGTATACAAGAGGATGTGACCCTCAAGTAAGTACATTCTTTATCTTTGTGTTATGTATATACCTTGTTTAATGCACTATACTAAATGTCATGCTTTTTTTAATGTTAGTACAAACCATATAATGTAATATGGTTAGAGGGAAGGCACTTTCACATGGAGCGTGTGGATTATAAAAGAAACACATTTGATTGTGGTGTGATGGTAACTTTTGAGCAAGAAAGTCAAGCTAATAGACATGATACCAATGCCATAGAGGACAATCTTGAGTATTGTGGAACTATTCAAGATATTCTTGAGGTTGGATTTAGAGCATTTAGTCTATTCATCTTTGATGTCAAATGGTTCAAGGTGATATATAGAGGTGCTCAAGCAACCGTGAAGAAACATCCAAATGGGTTCTTTCAAATTGGTTCCACCAAGTTTTAGAGTGATGAGAAAGATACTTTCGTACTACCTCAACACTGTCAACAGGTTAGTAACCCAACCAATCCCAAATTAAATCTTGATGTAGTATAATAAAAGTGTAACCCCTTTGCTTTGTGATATTGAGTTGTGTTTCGTGCTGATCGAATTGATCCAAAGTGGTGGTATGTTATAAAAGTTTTCCCTTATTCAAAACATGTCTTTCAAGATCAAGATGTGGAGGTCGAGTCTCTGGATGAGGTGTAAGTACTACCTCATTGGAAGAAGATGATAAAGAAAACATTTTGGAGGGGGCCGATCAAGATCATGAGGGACATCAATCCGAGGAAAATGATGAGTCACCTATCAATCATGACAATGCTTCATTAGATCATGATAGTGATATTGATATGGAACCCCATCTTTTCATTGAATAGATATAGATATTGATGAAGCAACACATATGGATTTATTACAAGATGGGATAGATTCATGATCTTGACATTGTTTCCCTTTTTAAAAGTTTTCAACTCTCTTTTTTTTTTGCTCGAAACATGGCTCCAAGGGTTTTGATGGATGTTTTTTTAAAACTATAATCATTTTCTGTGTGTATGTGACATGTATAACTTAAATTCAACATCCAACAACTCTTTGGAATTTTATACAGTGAAAATAGCAGCGCAATTTCATTGCTATTTTTGCTGCCTAGCAGTGAAATTACAGTATAGCAGCGAAATTTCGTTGCTACGCAACGAAATAGTGATGTTGAGCAGCGAAATTTTGCTGCTATAAGTGCTGCTCAACAACAAAATTTTGCTGGATAGTGCTATTTCACTATAGGGCAGCAAGTGGAATCCTCAACATGTCGACAAAATAAGCACTGCTAGTAGGAAACACTGAACTGTCCCTGACGTGTTGTAGTGATGGCTACATCAAGTGGGTATGCCCTTGATTGGTAGTAGTGTTCCCAATAGATGGAGTTACCAATTAGATTTCATAGATGGAGCGCATACCTTCAACAAGAATGTAACATGCTTCCCCCATTATATGCAATTTTTCAATCACGAATTAAAGTTAGAGAATTTCCTTGCCAAGTCCCCATATTTTCTCACGATTCGTTGTTACAATTTATCTAAAACATGATAAACTAGATACTTAATTATTTAACTAGAATTAAAGTTAGGGAACTTCCTTTCTAAGTCTCCATGCTTTATCATGAATTGTTTGTTATAAACATTGAGTTTGATCATTCTAATGTTTAATTGCTATACGTTATTAAATGAGTTTAAAATTCTTTGCTTTAGCGAGAAGTCATGAATTATATTTAATGATAATAAATCTTTGTTTTAAGCTTTGAATTCAATAAATTAGGATACATGATCTAATTTGACTCGTTTATTTTAACTAGATCAAGATACATTATACATGATCTAGTTTGAATAGTTTATTTTAAACTTTCAATAAATCAAGATACATGATCTAGTTGGGAATATATTATTTTAATTAAATTTTTAAATGTTAAATTAACTTTACATGAAGATAATAGACTTTAATCCTAAAATCTCTCTCTCTCTCTCTCTCTCTCTCTCGCTCTCTCTCTCTCTCTCTCTCTCTCTCTCTCTCTCTCTCTCTCTCTCTCTCTCGTCAAGCACAATTTCCTCTTGTTAAAATATATGGTTCAAAACAAAATTGTATTAGCAAACGATCTAGAGATGTAGATTTGCTAATACAATTAATTAGCAAATCTATTAATTAAATTTTTTTCTGTCGTGCATATTCACTCAAACTTTAGACTTTATAAGGTTACAAACCTTTTAAAGTCTATGGTTGAAAATTTTACATTTTCTATCGCCAAAGCTTTAATTAAAACACACCCTCTACCTTAGGGTGTCCCTCTCTCCCTCCTACCTCTCCCTCTCTCCCTCCTACCTCTCCCCTAGAAGTGAAAAAGCCTAGAAGTGAAAAAGAATGAGCCCTCTTGCCTTTTTAAAGAAAATCGTGAGCCCAAAAAAAGAAAGATTATGGAGGACATCATGAGCCCAAGAAAAGAAACATTATGGAGGACATCAACCTTTAAAAATAGAATGTAATGGAGGCTAACATAGATAGAAAGAAAGCAAAAATAGAAAGCATGTGGACCCAACACCATTTCCATTTTTTACCTTACAAAAAACCTTAATAAACATAACAAAATTTTGGTTCATTGAACCCAAGGTTTGTACACACCAACTAATTAATTAATCACAAAAAACGTTTGGGGTGCATATTTGATATTATCTAGAGATCTAGATTGTGTGAAAATCTTTTGTTTTCCTCTAAAATTAGAAATATGTTGAGCTAGACTTGCAGACTCAGCTTCTCAGGAAACCCTAAGCCGGCCAAGATATTTGATTTGCTCTTCAAAGTCAAACCTCCACAGTTAGCTCTAACTTTTCAAGACGACCAAGTCACTAATTTTTTACACTTTTGCCACGTGGGGATAATGCATGGGCCTAGCTTACTACTATACACGCACATGCATACAATCCTTGCAGCTGTTCGCCGGTAGTATCAAGGCACACGTGCAATTTGCACTCTCTCCACCGCGTAGCCCTTTTTATAAGCATTCGCTTCGTGCTTCCTCCTTCGACCTTGTTTGCCGACTTTGCCAAACACGTGCGTCTTCACCTCTTCCTGCCCCTCCCATCTCTGCTACCTCTTTTCTTTGATCTCTGATTCTTTACCTATTATCATAATGGCCTCTTCCTCCCTTTCGTTAAGCTTCCATCAAAGTGCGAGGCTAACTGCCCTTTCGCCTGCACATATATCAGAGAGCAGCTCATTTCCTGCACAATATCTCCGGCCCTCTATCCGCCTGATCCCCTGCAAGGCCGAGCACTCCACTCGCCAAAACTTTGATAAAGGTGAGCTTTCTTCTACTTAATAGGAAAGATTAAGGTAAGGCCTTAATCAGCTGAAATCTTGGAAACATATATTTACTCAAAATTTGATGCTTTTAATGCAGGTGGGCAATCGGAATTGGTGGATGCAAACCTGACTTCCCTAAGGACACGCATTGTAGACTTGAGAAGCCGCGAGTTAATGCAAAAGCAAGCAGATTGCGCTCCTGCTTATGATGATCCTGAGGACATTAACAAGTATTATGAGTCAGTATTCAAGCATGTTGAATTTACTAATGTTGTGGTGAGTTCGGAGAAGTGGATGAAGTGGGAGAGGGACTACCATCTCTTCTATCAAGAAGAGGTGTGCTGCATGATGGCTCGTTTGCAAAACCACTTATTGAAGTGCCGCCCCAGTGTTTTCATCTCTCTCCTGCTTTGCACGTGCTTGTGTGTGCCCTTTGGAGTGTTCTACACCCTCTTCACATTCACCTTCTGGCTACTACCTTTGCTTGTGAACCTCGTGCGAGCTCTCACGTGCGGGTGATTCAAGCTCCACACGGCGGGTGGTGGGCGATTCAGGAGGTTTGTTCAGCCGTATTACTTCGTTTGAAAGGCATAAACATCACAAAGCACACATTACTTCATCTCCCTTTTATCTTGGCTGGGCTCCTTCACGACATCATCTAAGGGTTTCACACTTGGCTTCAAGCTGGCTCGCTAATCGCTCGTACAGACCTAGCTCCTCTTATTCCATTAGAGGTGTGTAACTGCAAGATTCCTTTCACATGAGGATAGATGGCTTGTTGGGCTCCTAAGCGATCTTTACACAGTTGGCTTTAATGGGCAGTGGTGATGTGTCTCCTATGGATTGGGCTTCTAAAGTAGACTTCGTGACATGTAACAAGCTGGGAATTTTTACACTTGGCTGCAATGGGCAAGGGAATTTATTGGATGATGGATCATCAAGATGGTTCCATGATGTGTGGGGTTTATATTTTAACTCTCTTTTTATTCCATGACAAGAAGGTAACACTGCTTTCCCAAGATGGCTAAGGGATCATGTCACACATTAGCTCGCCCCATGTGTTGACTCTAGGTTAGAATTCTAAATTGGGACAATCCAAATGGATGGCTCATTGATTACCTCTTTTCTTGCTCGAATATTGGCATGAGTGTGCAACTACTTAAATGCAAGAGGGTAAATTATTGGAACTCATCCCATGTGTTTCCTATGAGCTCGAGTACTCCTACTTGACATTTTTAAATGGTCCTTATGCACTATATTGAACTCACATGGTTCATGGATGGTAAAGATGATTCCATTGATGTGAATGGGTTGCGGGGACCTATGAGCTCGAGTACTCCTACATTTTAAAAGGTCCTTCTGCACTGTATTGAACTCACATGGTTCATGGATGGTAAAGATGATTCCATTGCTGATGATTAAATGGTTGTGAAAGGTCAAGACTATGAGTAGTGCAGGTTCAGTGGCTTTCTTATCTCAATTTTCATAACCTAGTCATCATCCAAGTTCGACTCTTACCTCTAGCCTACAAATAGATGTGAATGGGTTGTGGGGATTTATTTTCTCAAGTGTGTGAGACCACTTACAAGTTGCTGATTAAATGGTTGTGAAAAGTCAAGTGATTGGTGGAGATTTAGTTGCTTTCTTATTTCAATTTTCGTAACCTAGTTATCGTCATTCAAGTTCCACTCTCAATTCCAGCCTACAAATATTTCATATGTGGCTACATTCTGTATGCATAAACTGTTGCCAAAAGTACTACATGAATAGAAAAAGTGTTAAAATTTGATAATGATGGGTCTTATAATGTGAAAGGTTCTGACTAAGTTCTTAGTTGTTTGGTTCCTAGTTTTATTTGCATTTAATCTCATATCACATCCTATATCAAATATAACTTGCTCTCTCTCTCTCAATGTACATATGTTTGCATTTACACGCATGTGTGTGTATATGTGTTTACACACACATACACATAGAAAACACATGCATAAAACACAATATTACATATGTGCGCACATGTATATACATGCACACACACGTGAATCTAATGAAAATAACACTTTTATAATAAAAAATTTTCAATATGCATCTTTCTATTTATAGAAATTGAATCTAATAAAAATAACACTTTTATAATTAAAAAATTTCCAATATGCATCTTTCTATACATAGAAATTAAATCCAATGAAAATAACACTTTTATAATTAAAAAAATTTCAATATGCATCTTTCTATGCATAGAAATTGAATCTAATGAAAATAACACTTTTATAAATTAAAAAATATCCAATATGCATCTTTCTATGCATAGAAATTGAATCTAATGAAAATAATACTTTTATAATAAAAAAAATTTCAATATGCATCTTTCTATGCATAGAAATTGAATCTAATGAAAATAACACTTTTATAATAAAAAATATCCAATATGCATCTTTCTATGTATAGAAATTGAATCTAATGAAAATAACACTTTTATAATAAAAGAAAATCTTTTTATACATCTATTTCTGCATAAAATAGGAATAACACTTTTAAAATAAAAAGAATTTCTTTTAGAATGTATAAACGGTGGGGATTATTCTTTTTGAATAACATTAAGATAAAACTTATTTCCACAAAATTTAAGAAAATTTTGCCATAACCTCCTTTGTATGGCTGACCATTTCTCAATTTTTACATTCTAAATTTACTTTAAAATTTATCCCAAGATGAAATAAAGCACTCTAATCTAATCAGTTTTTCACTTCTAAAGAGTAATCAATAGGAAAAGTTTAACTCAATTGATTTGTTACTCATTTTAGAATAAAGAAAGGCTAAAATTCTTAATGAAGAGAAGGGGGAAGCCTTTTCATCAAGGCTTATAATCCATAATCACATTAAAAGCAAAGAATTAAGAAAACCATAGATTAGAATTATAAAAAAGTAGAATTAATAACTTACATGGAGTTTTGTGAGCTTTCCTTTGGCTTGAGGGATTAAGGGTTCTACTCTTGTTTGGAATTATAAAAAAGTAGAATTAATAACTTACATGGAGTTTTGTGAGCTTTCCTTTGGCTTAAGGGATTGAGGGTTCTACTCTTGTTTGGATCAAGAGTGGCCACCAGATCTTTGTAGAGGAATTAGTCAAAAGCAAGTGAATTCAATGTTTTTGGCTGTGGGGAGGAGTAAAGTAACAATGCATAAACACTGTTAAGCTTTTACAAAGGGGGAGGCCTCTATTTATAGGAAAAAGTGAGCCTCAAACCACGCAAACTGATTCTAGAATTTTCCAGATCGGTTTGGTCAATTTTTGACTATTTTTGGGTCAATTTAGCTTACTTTTTGAAACTAGACTTGAATTAGGAGAGAGGAGAGATGAAATATCTCATTTTATTGATTTAAAATGAAAGGTAATTTTATATTGGGTGTGTAAGTGGTGTGACTAGTTTTAAGTTTGCATGTGTAAGTGATATGACTAGTTTTAAGTTTGCATGTGTAAGTGGTGTGACTAGTTTTAAGTTTACATGAATATCCAACTAAGGGGCATGGGAACTCTTTTCCCTGGTACCCGGGACAAAACCTAACCAAATTCCTAATTGGATCCCATCACTACAGTGGTTGGACAGTTGGCTAACCCATGGGACTGGATGGGGTTAGGTTGGACTAATGGATCCCTAAATTGAGACTCAATTCTATTATGGTACGATAGATGAAGTAAATCCCGGACAAAAATTGTTCTATAGAAAAGAATCAACGGTTGTGCCTCTCAATGAGGAAATAAGCATTGGTCTCTATGATCCAAGTGCAATCTTTCCTTGATCTAACTATGGGACTTACGGGTTCGGTCGGATTAGTTCAGTTAGTTAAGACTTTTTGACTATGTTAGAAAAAAATTATCCTGGAGGAATCGTCCGTGCTTTCTGGGCAGTGGGAAGTCTTTCCGGGTTCGGTTTCGGAAGAACCGATGGATTAGTCTCTTGTCCGGATATCCGTGGACGAGGCCTCAAGTGAGGGACCCTGGCCCGTGCAAGAAGTGCTACTTCTGCTGCTGCTAGCGATCCTGAATTCATTGCGTGGTGGGGACAAGGACCTTACATCTGAGATTATATCAATAGAGTTAGATATCTCCATTCTTGTTGTAGAGCCAGAGATAATTTCTTAGATGAAATATTAATAGGGAGATTCTTCGAAGGTCTAGATGATGTACCCTTGCACAACTCATTACATGCCATGGCCCACATCTCCCTTGAGCAATGTTGTAGGAGTGCTATGGACTTTGAAGACAATTTCAAGGGAACATGTTCTTGAGAACTTCATGACGGCACATCTAATGCCTCTTTCAAGACCACCAGTACAAAATCTGATAGAAAAATCAAGGATTCCACAATTGGATAGCATGTTAAACAATTGGCCCCACTGCATTAATGCAGTAAATGATCCAACATTGGAGAACCGACCAAGGTCAAGATCGGGTCAGCCAACCCCATCTCTATCCAAAGAGGGAGCTTGTATGGTGCTCGATCTATCGAGCTAATCAAACAAGCAGGGAGTGTCCATATCTAAGACCCTGTCTCCTAACCTCTATTGCACATATTGCCAAAAATGGGGCAATCACAAAATCACAAACTGCTAATCAGCAGAGGGCTGCTCAAGCCCGTGCTCTACCTCAAGCCTTGCTAGCCAACCCAAGGCAACCACTGTCTTTGCCAGCACTTACTCATCACAATGCACCTCAACCACGCCAAGAAGTGGCCCAAAGAGGAATCCTCAAGGTACATGAAATGGCCTTACCAACCTCGGCTCTCCCACCTCAACCCCCATTGCCAAGAATCACACTAGTTCGTCAGCTAACCTTGATAGAAATCTTCAAAGAAGGGGATGAGGGGAAAATTCCAAAAGTTCTTACCTATGAAACCTTGGAGTCAACAAGCCTGCCCTCACAAATTCGAAGTCACTATGTTATGGAGGGAGACCAAATGTACCCAGTGTACTCAGCCGCCCCAATTCCATGGGCTAGAGACATGAATACGATGGCAAAACAACCTCCCATGCAGTGCTATTACTGCACAAGACCTCACCGAGTGGCTGAGTATCCTATTACGAAAGGGATGGCGAGTACCTCTGTAGGTGCTCCCACATTAACTCCCTTGTATGTAGGGTGTGAAATTGACCATCTGTATAAAGATTTTTCACTAAGACCTGGAACAACGGGGAAGGCTCGTGAAGTTAATCCGAGCACCAGCTTAACCTGCTGAGTGTGAGAGACAGCTTCATCCACACGGTTCCTCTCAACGTCGTGACCCAACTACAAACCTGACAGAAGTGAGCCACAACTCATGCTACAGCAGAAGTATCTATCTCACGAGACCAAGGACAAGCCAAGATCATATCCTCAAAGAATGTCCCTGAGCAAGCACAAGTGCGACTAGACACTCAAAGAAGAAAACCACAAAGATTGGCAAGGGAGGCTGTCATGTAGTGATTCAAAGTGGTTTGGAAGACGACATGACAACACAGGCATCAACCTTTTTGTCAAAAGAGGAAGATCTGATAAGCATAGTCACCTGAGCTTGAGAACCGATTGATGCTGTATCGAGCTTCTAAAAAAGCGCTAAATATCCTAACTCAGTAGAGGAGGAGAAAGAAAGATTACTAGCAGCCAAAGATTAGTCAGGGATTGTAGGCACAAATAGAAGACGAGCCTTCTATTGTGTCTACCTTGAGCCTTGTCCGTCGATTTCCAACATGAGACCTATGGAAGATGCTCATGTGTATTCTAGAGATCTCTCGGACATGTCACCCCCACAGAGGCCAACAAAAGCAGCAAAACCCACTGTAGCAGCCACCCCCCACCAGGGAGACCGGGTAGCATAATATCTCAAAGATATGAGGGATGACCACCTTAAATGAACCAATAGAGAAATCCCTATCCACATTCCATACACTCAAAAGAGCTTAAGATTAATCTAAACCAACCTTCCTCATGGAACAACCTCCGCCCCTAGAGACATTGCTGCTCTCTCTTCCTTCCTTTCCTCAAGCACCTTGCTTCAAGGTAGCCCAAGCTTATGGAAAGATCTAAAGGACTGGATGGAAGGATGCCTAGGGGCAGGCATGCACGAATCCATGGATCTTGATAGCTCTAATGAGTCTGCGGAAGATGAACTTGATATACCCTGCGAAATAACTGACACCCCCACAGTCGGAGTAAATAATATTAGACAGTACTTCAAAGGAGATGAATTGAATGCATCTTAGACAGTACTTCAAAGGAGACGAATTGAATGCATCTTTGCTTGAGATAACCTTTGATGGCCTCTAGATCACAACAAGCCTTGGTGGGAGAAAGGAAGCCTACAATATCCTTGATAGATTCTTTAGTTATAACTAGGTGTTGATTGACCCAAAAGATTAGCACAAAACAGCCTTCGCCACCGAATGGGGCACATATGCATACCATTTCATGCCCTTCGGGCTGACCAATTCCCCTGGCACCGTCCATCATTTAATGTGCACTACCTACAAGGAATATCTTCAAAAATTTCTAGATGTCTTTATGGACTACCTTTGTGTTAACTCTGGAAGGCACACCTTGACTATTTTTGTAAGGTGTTAGAAAGATGCAGGCTATAACACATCTCATTAAACCCACTCAAATGTCAATTCTAGGTTAGACATGGAGTGATTCTGGGACACATTGTCTCTAGGAAAGGTATCTCCACTGATGATAGCAAAGTGTGGCTCATCCTAATTGAGTTGCCCCCACCCACTAAAACTTTAAGGGATTCCAACGCTTCATGGGACATGTTAGCTATTATAGGTGATTCATTTTTATGTATGCTAATATAGATTGACCTCATTATGGACTTTTGATAGTTTTCAAGTGGATAGAAGAATGCCTACAGGCTTATACAATGCTCAAGAAATCCTTGGCAAGTACTCCAATTATCAGGTCCCCCAATTGGGACATTATCTTTCACATCCACATCGATGCCTCCACTTTTGCTGTTGGATGTATGCTTGCCCAACCAGGTGAACACACCCATCAGCTTTGCCAGCCACCACCCACTTAATGATTCTGAGAGAAATTATACCACAACCAAAAGAGAAGGGTTGGCTATGGTCTACATGGTAAAGAAGTTTCACCATTATCTTCTCGCGACCAAGTTCATTTTCTTCGTGGACCTTCAAGCTCTTCTATACCTAGTAAACAAGCCCTGTACGACAAGCAGAATCACTAGGTGGTTGCTTATCTTGCTTGAGTTTAACTTCACTACTACAGTGATGAAAGATGTTAGGGCATTAAAAATATGTACTTCGGGGATTCCAAGAGGGGTGTGTGTGTGTGTGGCACAAAGGGGGTACAATGCTTTTTTATATTGATGTAACTTCTCAATGATGAACGTGAATCAGTGAATCAGTTATCTCTCTTCTTGTTCGTACATATAATTTGCTGTTTTGAGAGTCTCGTGTATGTTATTCTCCTTGTTGGGGCTGTAGCCCCCCAACACATGGCGACCACGATCATAGGAATCTCCTTCCTTTGGTGATGAAAGGAGAAAACAACGGAGTGAAGCTACCTTGTGGGGGGCGGGGCCGCAAGCAACAACACTTGGCGACTACGATTACAATGGAAGGGTGAGGAAGTCTCAGACAAGCGGTTGATTTTCATGATGCAGGCAGACCTCCATTTGATGGTGCAGTTTTTGGTCTCGACCATGCATGGGATGGAGAACAACTCGTTGACAGGCGTTCTAGCAAAGAGCTTGAGAAGGAGCCCAATTTTTGAGACGAATGGTGATCGCTGGAGCGTAGGAGAGATCCGGTAGTGCGGAGAATCCAGATTCCGAGTCTGGAGGAATCGATCTAGATCCGGATTTCGGCAAATCCAACATCCAATTACATCGCTGTGACAGGCGATCCAACACTGCAATCCGGGTGGATGAAGGCTAGCGTGTTGCAAGCAAAAAGGTGGTGGGTCAGGTCATGTAGATGTTATCTGCGATGCAGCGTTTGAGCGAGCCCATTGAGTAGACATTGGAGTGGGTACCTCCGTATCAATGCCTATACCAGACTGCAGTGCGAACGTCTCAGCGTGCGATCGTGATTCAGATCCGGACTCCCGAATCAAGCCCAAAATTATTACACAGCCGTCCGTCATTCTGGCTATTGTGTGATCTGGTTGATGATTTGATGGCAGCAACATGGCATCTTGATTAATTTTGTCGTGCTAGCAATGGACCAATTTAGCACAGGGCTAGACA
This sequence comes from Cibotium barometz, assembly GCF_041138505.1. Classification (NCBI taxonomy): domain Eukaryota; kingdom Viridiplantae; phylum Streptophyta; class Polypodiopsida; order Cyatheales; family Cibotiaceae; genus Cibotium; species Cibotium barometz. The sequence goes on from NC_141051.1 coordinate 18,814,502, forward strand.
CCGCAAAGGGCTGTAGCAAGGGCGTAAGTGTTGCGGCTATTTGCTGAGATGCGGTTGATTGATCATGTGGACCGAGTCAAATTTTCGAGAAAATAAAAAGAAACCAGTAAGGCGGATTTTCCACAACTTCCAGCAATCACCAACAAATGCACATGAATTTTTGGTGCCTTATTTTGTATTGCACTTGCATAAGAAGACATTGCAGTTTTTTTTCAAGTAAACCAAAGCAACTATAGTACCCAAGAGATGGAGGCAGATGCAATAATGGGGACATACCGGCAAAAGGTCGGATGTAGTACCTAAAACTGGGCATCTGATTCATGGAGGGGCAACATGCAGTTTTGAGGTGATGCAGCAAACGGGAGCATGCGGTGTTCTGCGGTTGCAAGTGTGGTACCGGTGCACTTATTTTGCGATGGTAAGGGAAGAGCTACATCGACGTACCTATTGTTGGAGCTTCTTCGAGTATGTAGAAATCCATGCTTACTATTCCTACATTTTCATTTTGCACTCACATGGTTCTCTGCCTCGGTTATGCCCAAAATGATTGTACTACTTTCACATGCACTCACACATCCTTGCCATTTGACTTCTATCAAGGGATCCATGGACACTGTGGGTTCGCACAATCCACCGTGCGTGCCAAGTGTTAGGGCATTAAAAATATGTACTTCGGGATGCCAAGAGGTGTGTGTGTGCGTGGCACGAAGGAGTGCAATGCTTCTTTATATTGATGTAACTTCTCAATGATAAACGTAAATCAGTGAATCAGTTATCTCTCTTCTTGTTCGTACATATAATTTGCTGTTTTGAGAGTCTCGTGTATGCTATTCTCCCTGTTGGGGCTGTGGCCACAACAAAAAGGCTCACAACATGTTCTAGTAGACCACATGTCTAGGAGCCCTAACGGCGGTGAACCGCCCGTGGGAGTTGAAGATGATTTACTAAATGCCACCCTGTTCCAACTATGTTTAATTCCTGAATGGGGTGAGGAGGTAGAACACGTTTAGCCAATGTTTTACCAGCGGAACCCCTCCTAAACAAGGATCGTGCTCATTGCCCTAACGGCGGTGAACCGCCCGTGGGAGTTGAAGATGATTTACTAAATGCCACCCTGTTCCAACTATGTTTAATTCCTGAATGGGGTGAGGAGGTAGAACACTTTTAGCCAATGTCTTACCAGCGGAACCCCTCCTAAACAAGGATCGTGCTCATTGCCTAATTAAACAGGCAGCCCCTTATCAACTCATTGCAAGCCAACTCTTTAGGCAGGGGAAGGACACGATTCTTAGACGTTATGTCCGTGAAGACGAATATGTCTTCCTTCTAGAAAAGGCTCACTATGCCTGCGCTGGTGGGCACTTTGCAGGAGATATCACTGCACACAAGGTCTTAACATCCGGGTTATGGTGACCAGCCTTAATGGCGGATGTAATTGAGTATGTCAAGCAGTGCGATGAGTGCCAACGTGCGGCCATTCCCTGCTTTAAGGACTGCCCCTTAATCTTGTAGTATCCTTGCAACCATTTAAAAAATGGAGCATCGATTTCATTGGATCAATTACACCCAAGCTAGATATATAATTGCTGCCACGGACTTTTGCACTAAGTGGGTTGAAGCTCGGGCTCCCTATAAAGCTAATGCGCGACCGACTACTAGATTCTTTTACGAATCAGTCCATCACTATGCCTGCGCTGGTGGGCACTTTGCAGCAGATATCACTGCACACAAGGTCTTAACATTCGGGTTATGGTGACCAGCCTTAATGGCGGATGTAACTGAGTATGTCAAGCAGTCCGATGAGTGCCAACGTGCGGCCATTCCCTGCTTTAAGGACTGCTCCTTAATCTTGTAGTATCCTTGCAACCATTTAAAAAATGGAGCATCGATTTCATTGGATCAATTACACCCAAGCTAGATATATAATTGCTGCCGCACTAAGTGGGTTGAAGCTCGGGCTCCCTATAAAGCTGATGCGCGATCGACTACCAGGTTCTTTTACGAAATCAGTCCATCACATGCTTCAGTTTCCCTCTTGAGCTCGTCAGCAAGACAATGGGACACATTTCATTAATGAGATAATCCAATTCCTCTTACAAGAGTTCCTTGGCACTCAAAAAAAGTTATCCCCCTATTACCCACAAGCGCATAGCCAAGCGGAAAGAATGAACAAAGTTTTAAGCCTCCAACAAGGCAAGCCAAGCTTTGGCAGAGACAAATCATGGTCAACATGGCCCAAGTGGTCGACCTCAAAGAAGAATGGGAGGTGAAGCATGCTCGGTTGTGGCTAGGAAAATGACCACCCCGACGAGCTTCGTCCAAAAATTAGTTCTTGTAGACATAGGGGATAGTTACAATTTAATGTCTCATGAAACATTGTGTTCCCTCAGGGAACCTGCACTAAAAGATACCCTTTCCACAGTCACCATAGTGGCATCACAGCATGTTCACTGTTTAGGCACAGCCATGCTTTTATTCCACATTAGAAATAACCCCTTGGAAGGGAAGTTCTATGTGATGCCTGCAGGAACAATGTGAGAAGAAATACTCGTAGGACGGGGTTGGATGGGCCATAACAAGCGCAACATCGATTGGGACACAAGGACCGCGACCTTACAGCTGGGCCTCCGGCCAAGTTACAGTCCTCATGATAGATGAATAGCCCATACCCACCACTGCTTCTACATGCCCAGAGGTCACTCCTACACCCCCCACCATCATTCCACCTTCATACCCCCATAAATCCATCCCACCTTCAAGAAGAGGCCACTCATACTTCCAATCACATAATTGCCTCTCACACGCTCACCATCAGCACACTCGATAGGCAACCAACTCCCCACAACTCAACAATCACTCAAGCTACTAACTCACCACCACAAAAAACTAACCATACTAATACTTCTAACCAAACTAGCAAATGGACAGAGGGCATGCCATCTCCCCATTGGGTGCCTAAAAAGCTTCTCACAGCACATCGCTATTATGAGGGAACATCTACATTGTGGATCCCACGACGATCCAAGTGCTACCCTCATCCACCGGCATCTAGAGCCCCTCGTCTACCTCGCAGGCAACCAATTTGGCAACCACAAGCCTACAAGGTACAAGACAAACACCATCCCAAACATTCTCCACCGCATCCCCATCCTCAGTCGTCCAACCCTCTGCCATGCCCAAATCCAACCTTCAAATGGATGCCCAAACCTCTATTTTGTAAGCCCAACACTTCTACAAGGGTAATCGACATATTTGGATCCCCAAATCACCCCAACCCCAGCTCCCACCTCGTGTCCACTCAGCAGTCACCGACCTTTCAATGGAAATCCAAGGTGGCCTTCGCCATAAAGATTGCCCTATACAAAGGAAAACAAAAGCTTCACAAAGACATTCTAACCCCCATTCTGCCGCGCCGACAAACATTACCAATGATATACCCTCAACATCAGCAATTCCTCCACCCATTATGGTAAAGCTACCTTGAAGTACTCCAAAGCCATTAACAACCTCTTTAGTTTCAGGTACTCCCTTGTCATCAGCCTCTATACCCCCCCAGGAATCAGACGTCCCCACCTTGCCATCATCAAATTGGAATCAACTCCTAACTTTGGCAAATTGGGCACGTTGTCAGTACAAAACCCAAAATTTGGTGTTGGCAGCATAGCCCATGGGTACAAAACTTGATTCAGGGTTCCTCACAAAAAAAAATATTTTGAAGTGCCACGGCGGTAACAAATATGCCATGGCCGTACCTTAGAATTCCCCATTTGCCACTACACGACCGCATCCTTTAGGACTTCAGATTTTCCTCGGCCATTCCCAAAAAAAATCCACCGTTGTACCAACCCACAAAGTGAAGTGCCTCAGTCGTTTTTTCATCTTCAAACCCATCTTCCACAACCATTCCAAATTTTCCATAGCCGCACCAAATTTTGTTTAAAATGCCATAGTCGTTCCCCTTCCAGCCAGCTTGGTACGCCCATTCCAACACCTGTCGCGCCCATACCAAATCCAAACCGAGATGTCGTGGTCATTCGTGTTGGAGATGTCGCGGCCGTTCTCTGAAGATACTGTGGTTGTTCATTCAAGATGTTGCGCCCATTCGCTAGAGATGCCATGCTCATACCATCCTAGATGCTATGGCCGTGTCCTTCTGGAAAAGTATAAATATGGACCCCACCCCCTCATTTCCTCATTTTCAGCTCTCTTTGTAGCCAAACTCTTGCAGTTTTTTTCCTCGAACTTTCACATTCTCACCCTTTCTCCACTATGGCGGCTGACACCTTGGACTCCTCCCTGGAGGTCCAGCACCACCCCAGCCTCAGGAGAAAGTGCCGAGTAGAGGGTAGATTTGAAGAGTATGCCTGCCACCCCACACATCTGACACATCTGGGGGAGGCTCTCATGAAGCAGGTGAATGGCAACAGCATACACTCTTTGTTGATGAAGAACAAGCACAAGGTGGAGCACAAGCTCGTCTACTTCACATGGCAATAGCCGGCCCTGTGGTCATAAAAGCTAGAGCAGCTGGGCCCCAGGGGGCTTGCCCACTTTGGAGCCATGGGGGTCAGACTTATAAAATAGTCTGTATTTTACTGAGACATATGATGCAAACATACACACAGGGGAAGTCTTGGATAATGAAGGCTAACTGCAAAGGGTATGGCTCGGCATGGAACTTATTCGAGATGCCTTGTAGCTCCCCCACCTAGACTAGCCCTATGTTAGGCTCATGAATGCCCCCAAGATGACCAGGGGAAACATAAACAAAGACAGGGTGGAGTGGCAAAAATTACCTAGGAAGATTTGATTATGTCAGTCGAAGCCCTACAGTTTCTTCTGACACCACACCCTCCATAGACAGATTCAGTAGGTGCAACATGACTACCCTGGCCTGAGTGCACTAGGGCCAGATGGTAAACTAGGTAGAGAACTTGCACAAAGACCTTCATGTAGTATGTTCTAACCCACAGGGGAAGGTGGCAACGGCCACTTTATTGATCAACAAGGTGCTTTATCATGTAGCCGAGTGTGGGAGGAGTTACCCCGAGTAGCCTCAACGCAGTGCCAATATCTATGCCTCCGTCATAGTCCTCTCCCCACTCCCCACTAGCTAAGAGGCACCACCCAAAACCTAATGGCAAAGAGCACCACCCAATCCAGGCCCTACATAGGAGGAGCTGGCAGCCAGCTAAGGAAGCCAAGAGAAAGGCCAAGGAGGAGGAGCAACAAAAACAAGATTTTTTCCAGCATAACCTTTTCTGTAAGATTCCTCCCCAACCTCTCAAGATGTCCTCTATCTTCCCCTGTAATCAAATCCCTCTTCAGATATATAAAAGATCTTGTTTCTACCTATTTTGGCTTAGAGAGAGAAAATATTCTACAGAGAGGTTATTCAGATTTTAGATATTTTTGGATGGAAAAATATCTCTTCTTATTAAAATAAATTCCCCTGAAACAGAAGTTCAAAAAGATTTTCAGAAGGTGCATTAGAAATCAATTATAATGTGTTCAAAAGGCCTTATCCTAGGGGTCCAGATTTTCTAAAAATTTTAAATTAAGGTGTTGAGGGGCCAATCACATTCATCCAAATGTGTGGAGGAGATAAATAGAAGAAATAAGAAAATCCCCCCAAAAATGAGTAAATACTCACATAAGATGAAGAGTGGACTAAGGACCAAAGGAAATACTAAAAAAATAAATTTTTGGCACCTCAGAGTGGGGATTCCCCCTCATGAAGGAGGTACCTATTTCACATGTGTGATGGAGTTTTAAATTTCCAAAAATTGAGATATTTCATCTCTCTCTCCTAATTCAAGTCTAGTTCCAAAAAGTAAGCTAAACTGACCCAAAAATGGTCAAAAATTGACCGAATTGATTTGGAAAATTCTAGAATCAGTTTGCTTGGTTAGAAGCTTGCTTTTTCCTATAAATAGAAGCCTCCCCCTTTGTTGAAGCTTAATAGTGTTTTATGCACTGTTACTCTACTCCTCCCCAGAGCCAAAAACTGTGATTTTATTAATAATTCATTAGTTTTTGACCATTCCCTCTTCTAAAGAATTGGTGGCCACTCTTGTTGCAAACAAGAGTAGATCCCTCAAACCATCAAACCAAAGGAAAGCTCCCAAAAATTCATGTAAGTTAGAAATTCTACTTTTTCTTTATTCTTTTAATGGTTTTCTAATTTTTGTTATCTTTAAAATGATAAATTGATGCTATGCCTTGTTGTTGGTGGAAAGGCTTTCCCCCTCTCTTCATTCTTAAATTCAGCCTTTCTTTATCCTAGTTAAGTAATCAAATTGTTAGAAGAATTAAACTTTTCATATTGTTTCTCTTTTAAAAGTGGAATTCAATTAGTTTAGAATGGTTTAAACCATTTGGGGATAATTTTTAAGTAATTTAAGATTAGGAAAATTTAAAAAATGGTCAGTCATACAAAGGATGTTATGGCAAAATTTTCTTAAATTTTGTGAAATAAGTTTTATCTTTTATTATTCAAAAAGAGTAATCCCCATCGTTTGTGTATTCTAAAAGTGTTACTTTCATTCTAGACATAGAAAAATGCATACTAGAAATATTTTTATTATAAAAGTGTTATTTCCATTAAAATTAAATTCTATGTATAGAAAGATGCATATTGATTATTTTTTTAATTATAAAAGAGTGATTTTCATTAGATTTAAATTCTATGCATAGAAAGATGCATATTGATTATTTTTTTTAATATAAAAGAGTGATTTTCATTAGATTTAAATTCTATACATAGAAAGATGTATATTGGATAATTTTTTTTATATAAAAATGTTACTTTCATCAATATTTATTTTTATGCATAAATAGATGCATAAAAGATTTTTTTATTATAAAAGTGTTACTTTCATCAATATTCATTTTTATGCATAAATAGATGCATAAAAAGAATTTTTTTTAATTATAAAAGTGTTACTTTCATCAGTATTGATTTTTATGCATGAAATGATGAATAAAAGAAATTTTTTTATTATAAAAGTGTTACTTTCATCAATATTGATTTTTATGCATAAATAGATGCATGAAAGAAATTTTTTTATTATAAAAGTGTTACTTTCATCAATATTGATTTTTATGCATAAAAGAATTTTTTATTATAAAAGTGTTACTCTCATCAATATTGATTTTTATGCATAAAATGATGCATAAAAGAATTTTTTTATTATAAAAGTGTTACTTTCATCAATATTGATTTTTATGCATAGAAGATTTTTTTAATTATAAAAGTGTTACTTTCATCAATATTGATTTTTATGCATAAAATGATGCATAAAAGAATTTTTTTAATAAAAGAGTTACTTTCATCAAAATTGATTTTTTTAATGCATAAATAGATGCATAAAAGGATTTTTTTTAATATAAAAGTGTTATTTCCATAGAAGTTGGATTTATGCATAAATAGATGCATACAGAATTTTTATATCAAAATAAGAGTTCTCTTTAATCCTATGTTTTAATCCCATAAATATTGAAAAATGAATAAGTAAATGCTCAATGAAGGAAAATTATACCGTTTCATATTCTCTAGGAGGGTAATGAGAAAATTCAGAAAAACTATCGAAGTCAGAATTTTAGATAAATGATTAATTTATTCCTCATAGGAATTCGTGTGACTAGTTTTGAATTCAGTGAAGCAAAATACTCAATGAATGAAATTCAATAAAGTAGTAAAATTGAAATATAACCCTTCGAGAAAGATAGTTCAAGAAGAACCTTTCCAGACTCAAACCCTAAATCAGACTATGACCAAGACGTAACTCCTTCATCAGTTTCAAGAAAAGACGATGTGACCAGTTCAGTAATACACACTCACCGAATCCAAAACTAAGTTGAGACCTTTGAATTTGATGTGAGGATCAAGAATTCAGAATTCAAGAAATTCTACTTGGGAATCCAGACCTATGATCTAGAAGTCTTGGAATACGGAATTAAGATATACTCATTGTATTCAAAAGAAAATCAAAACTGAAAACTTGCTTAGAAACCCTATTTTCTTAAAGGACTGTCTTACGCCAGAATGCTGGAGGGAGCATTTGGTATATGTGTTTTCTAAGGGAAGTTCGGTTGCAAAAGCTGGTGGGGAGTGTTCAAAGGACGAAAAACCTTGACCAGCCTGGGTATGGTGTAAAATGGTGTACTTCCGATACGATGGACAAGGGCCGACGAATTGGTCCCTGAGTGAAGTGCCAGGACACCTAAGGAGGATCTTGGAGGGTTCTGACTAGGCGATGCATGGGCTCGCGGTGGTTAGGACACCCATGCGTATGTCATGGAAGATATATATGTATGATGAAGAGAAAATTATTGCAATCTGTTATTGGATCTCATTTTGCTGACCTGCTGGTCTCAACGGAGAGTCCAGAGTGATACAGTTTTGTGAGAAACAAGGATTGAATGGAAATTTTGAGTTATGACATCTATAATGAATAATTGTTTGTGAATGGATTGTTTTATAAATTAAAGTTTAAAGAGGAGTGTGTGCGTATCTGTATTCTAAAAGGCATTCAATTATGGGTGGGTGAGTACTTGTCTGGTTCTACCAATTCCAGTGGTTGGGCGGTGGCTAACCCATGGGCCAGATGGGGTTAGGCTGGAATCAGTAGAGTTTTAATAATAAAATTGATGAATAGGAATACGCTTAGAACTCGAATAGTTAAATAATAACCTGAAGACTTCTCAAATGAATAGATCAACGGCTGTGCCTAATTCAGTTAGGAAAAAAGCATTGATTCCTTCAAGTTAAGTCTGTAATAGTTTCCCTTCTATTTGGTTTATTCAGATGAAGGTTAGTTCAGTATCTTGACCTCATTAGAAAAATTCGTTAAGAAATTCAAAATGGTGGAATCGTCCCTGTTTTTTGGGCATGGAAAATTTTCCCGGTTTCGGTTTTCGGAATGACCACGAGCTTAGTTTCATGCCCGGACATTCGAGGGCGAGGGCCCGAGTGGGAAACCCTGCCCCACGCAACAGGGAGCTGCTTCCGCTCTGCTGCTGCCAGCAATTGGGAATCCGGTGCGCGGAGGGGGTAGTGGGATCTCAGAGTTGGTATGAGAGTGCTGTTGTAAATTTACATAACAGCATTAGAAATTGCTTAAAATTTTAAAGTGAATCTGGGAAATAATGTTTTCGCTTGTTAAATTTATGTTGAATAAACTTCAAAACTTGAAAACTCATAAATTGAATTGAAAATTTATAGATGGATACCCCGAATCTATCTGGCATTCTTGAACTCTCCTAGAGTCAAGATATGATAGCCTTTGCATTTGAGAACCTCATCAACTCTGCTACGACCCGAGTAAGTAGAGTGAGACTCGCACGTCATTTTGAGAGTCTTTACTTTCCTGATCCTCTTGAGCAACATCAGTAGGAGGACAATGTATTAATGTCAGTACCAGCCAGCGTTAGAGGCTCAAGCAAAATATTTCCTTAGCCATGATTCTGATAAGGCTAGGTGTTCAGCATGTACAACTCTTTGATCATTCACCCAAGAACTTCAAAATTTCATGTCGAGTTTTTAGGCTTCTTAGCCGCTTTATCCCTAGAAGTAGAATTACAACACCTCTTTCTGTAATGAATCGTGTGTACCATGGCATGTCTCCTTCGTAGTTTTGCTTCTTTATGTGTACATGATTGAGGTAGTGATTTTGGAAGCCGTGATGCTCTATGTATATATTGAAAACTTTTTGATAATAAACGATGTTTTGTAAAAAAATTCCAAATTGTTTTCATGATTGTGAATATAGTTAATAAAATTATCAGAGTAAATCTTGTTTCATGATGTATGATAAAATAATTATCTGTTTAAAGAACAAATTATAAAAATTAAATAATCATAAATCTGTTGTCAAAGTTAAGTTGACGAAAATCTCGTTTTGTTAAAGTCATGACGCGCGTGGCCTATGCAAGGCAACCAGATCCTCTAACCGATGACAAAGAGTTAGATCCAGATGTTCGAAAAGCCCTGCACAGATCCCAACCTGGTCCCTTCAAGGGTGAAGGGGAGCAGTTAGGTGAAGTAGTGGAAAAGTGGATTGAGGCAATGGACGAATACTTTGATGTAACTGGCTACAATGAGAGAAGCAAGATGGCTATCGCCATGTTAAAGATTGTGGAAACAGCCAGGGTCGCTTGGAGGAATCACTGCGAGACTAACCGTCTCGACCGGAATACCCAGACCTGGACCGATCTTAAAGCTTACCTCAGAAAGAGGTTTTGTCCTCCGGGCTTCCTTGAAACTAAAATGAATGAGCTCATGGAACTAAAGTAGGATAGTCGGAAAATTGAAGAGTACCATCAAGCTTTTGCCCTTCTCCTCAAATACTCCCCGCAAGTGGATGAAGATGATGGCCAGATTCATTCGAGGAATGAACGAGCCATTGGACACCTTAGTAAAGAATGCCAAACCTGTCTCAATGTTTGAAGCAGTAATAATGGCAAAAGACTTTGCCAAAGCCTTTGTTGTTAAGGTCCCGCCAAAGCCTGCACCCTCTAACTTTAAAAGATTCCAAACCCTGGGAAATACTTCGATCTTCCCTCCCCAAAGAGGCAGTAAGGCCCAATTCAGAATCAGGATACTGGGAGATTCAGAAGTGAAGGAAGACCCTTCCCAGAGAACACTTTCTCAGGAGCCCCACCTCTTTCAAGAATTCAGAGGGATGAGCTCAGAAGTGAGAACCGTTGTTTCGGATGCCAGGGTTTTGGTCACCAGCTGAAAGACTGCCCGACTCCTACCATGTCAAGGGGACAAGGAAGTCAAGGACTGAGAGTGCAGAGACCAGCCCCTTCTTATCAGTCAAATTAGGGTCCATCTTGTCAAAATCAGGGCAATCCCAAGAGAACTCCAGCTTAGTCATCTGCCTCTATCTAGAGTAGCCTCAGAACTCCTTCCCAGAACTAGGGCAACCAAAGAGAAAGTGTTCCGCCTCAAACTGCAGCAACCAGAGCAGTCACAAATTAGAAGAAAGAGGAAGAAGAAAGTAGTGGAAGAATAAAGAGGACAGATTGAATAGTAAAAGTAGTGGAAGAAGAAAGAGGACAGATTGATGCAGCAATTGAAAACCAAGGGCCAAATTGTCAATTGAAAACCAAGGGCCAAATCGTCAATTCTCCATCATTCATACTCCAGCTGAGTATCAGGGTAAGCCTTTTAAGCTTTTGATTGATTCAGGCAGTACTCATTCTTTCATTTCCCCTGGATGCTTGCGTAAGCTAGTCTTAGATCAGAAATCAGGGAAACCTATGCAAGTTGAATTGGCAAGTGGGAAGATTCTTTTCACTCACCTTGAGAATGATCATATTCAGTTCAATCTAGATGGAAATTTAACTAACTGTCAGTTCAGAGTTATACCTTTGGGAAGATTCTTTTCACTCACCTTGAGACAGATCATATTCAATTCAATCTAGATGGAAAATTAACTAACTGTCAGTTGAGAGTTATACCTTTCCGAGTTTTTGACAGGATCCTTGGAATGGATTGGCTCCATAAAAATCAACCTGACATTCGCTTTCATAATGGAACCATTTCCTTTCGTGACCTCCACGAAAATAAAGTTCAAGGAACCAAAATTTCAGGATCCCTAAGTCTGTAGTTAGTAAAGGCTTTTAAGTTACTAAAAGAACTTAGAAAGAAGCAACTTATTTATGTTGTCAAAATGAATCTAGTAGACTCAAAGTTAAAAGCTAAAGAACCTGAATGGCTAAGTGATTATGATGAATTATTCCTAGCAGAATTAACAGAGATGCCTCCAATTCGGGAAGTAGATCATGTGATAGAATTGACCCCCGGACCTCAACCAGTAGCCCTGTGCACGTACAAAATGCCAGTTCTTGAAGCCATCAAACTCAAGGAATAGCTTAGATAGCTGTTAGAACAAGGGTTTGTAAGACACAGTGTTTCACCTTGTGGGGTGCGCTAGTTCTCTTTCAGAAAAAGAAAGAGGAAATGCTAAGACTCTGTGTGGACTATAGAGGTCTCAATCAGTTTACAGTTAAGAATAAGTATCCTATCCCTAGAATTGATGAGCTTCTGGACAGGCTAAGTGGAGCCAAGATCTTCATAAAGATAGATCTCAAACCAGGGTATTATTAGATCAGGATTAATAAGCAAGATATCCCGAAGATAGCCATCAATACTCGGTATGGGCATTATGAATTCACTGTCATGCCGTTTGGATTAACAAATGCACTAGCTACATTCAATCGATTAATGCAGGACATTCTCAAGGAATACTTGGATGATTTTATTCTTGTTTTCTTTGATGATATTCTGATCTACTCAAAGAATGCAGCTGACCATGAAGCTCATGTCAGAAGAGTTCTTGAGATCCTAAGGAAGCACCAACTCTTTGCAAAAAAGAGCAAATGCACTTTCTCTGCCGACCATGTTGAATACTTGGGCTTTCTCATATCCAAAGATAGAATTTCTCCAAATTCTGCTAAAGTTCAAGCAGTCATCATAGATTGGCCTGAACCAAAGACAGTGAAAGAAGTCATAGGATTCTTGGGATTGACTGGTTAGTATCGAATTTTTATACCAAAGTATGCTCTCATAGCTTCCCCCCTGACTAATCTTCCCCTCAAGAAGAATATCCTGTTTCAATGGTCTGCCAGGTGCCAGAGTGCTTTTGATAAGCAAAAGACCGCCTTGATAACCAATCCCATTCTAAAGCTGCCAGATTTCTCTCTACCCTTTGAGGTAGTAACTGATGCCAGTGGTTTTACCCGAGAGGTGCACTCATGCAGGAAGGTCATGCAGTGGCCTTTGAATCTCAAAAACTCAGAACGCATGAGAGGAATTATGTTGTCCATGACCTGGAACTACTTTCAATAGTATATGCCCTGAAGTTGTGGAGACATTACCTACTAGGTCAAAGATTCATTTTGATGACAAATCATCAGAGCTTAAATTGGATCTTCACTCAAAAGGATCTCAACATGCGCCAAAGATGGTGGATGCAGACCCTGCATGAATTTGATTTTGAAATCAAGTACCACCCAGGCAATGTGGTAGCAGATGCCCTCAGCAGAAAAGCCTCCTTGCTTGCAATTACTGTAGTGTCAAATCCTTTGATTATAGATTCTTTGGCCCTATTGCTACCCTACTTATGCAGGAAAGCAAAACTCCACAGGAGTTGAACCAAGTTCAAGGGTATAGCCTGGATGATAGAATTATGTATTATAATCGCAGACTATGCATTCCCAATGATGAGGGAACTAAGGGTCAAATTTTGAATGAAGCCCATGACAGCCTTATTGCAGGACATACAGGTTTCATCAAAACCTACATGTCTATGAAGAAAAGTTTCTTTTGGTCTGGTCTAAAAAAGGATATGCTTAATCATGTACATCAATGTCTGACCTGTCAGAAAGTCAAGGCCGAGAGAGTAAAAATGCTTGGGAAGTTACATCCATTAAACATCCCCCAGATGAAGTGGGAATGCATCAATATGGATTTTATTACTGGATTACCCTCAGTGCAGTCAAGTTACAACTCCATCTTCGTGGCAGTTTATAGACGAACCAAAGTTGCCCATCTGATTCTAGTAAAAGAAACCTACACTGCATTGGATGTGGCCAGAGTGTTCCTCAAAGAAATCTTCAGATTGCATGGCCTAACCAGAAGAATAGTAAGTGATCGAGATCCCAAATTCACGTCAAGATTTTGGACTGCATTTTTTGAAGCAGTAGGAACTTTCTTGGATCTCAACACAGCTTACCACCCCGAGACCGATGGCGGTCAAACTAGTAGGGTGAACCAAGTAATCGAAGATATACTTCAGTCATGCTGTGGCAGGGAACCCAAGAAGTGGCTAAGCTATTTGCACCTAGTCGAGTTCGCCTACAATGCTTCTTATCACAGAAGTATTGGGATGAGCCCTTTCAAAGCTTTGTATGGACAAGATTGCTTAACTCCATTACCTTGGTCCGACCCATTGATTAGGGTCGAGATGTCCAGACAGATGCTTGGTGACATGGAGCAGTAGATGCAATCAATTCGCAAAGATATAAAAGCTACCCAGGATAGACAGAAGTAGTATGCAAATAAGAAGAGGTCAGACAGAAAATTCTAAGAAGCAAATATGGTCTTCATTCGAGTACGCCCCAAAAGAAGTTTTCTATCTCTTGGGAAGTACAAGAAGTTATCCCCCAGATATTGTGGACCATATTTGATTACAAAGAAAGTAGGTGACTTAGCCTACGAGCTTCTTCTGTCTCCTCATCCCAAAGTACATAATGTATTTCATGTCAGCCTTCTTAAAAAGTATATACCAATCCCAAATCATGTGCTTGATGATGAAATCTTAACTTCTTCAACCCAAGGGCAGATGGAACTCCAACCTGAAGAAATCCTTAATGTTCGAGAAAAGATTCTCAGGAACAGAATTCTGAGAGAATTATTGGTCAAATGGAAGTTCTATCCTTTTAAAGATGCCACCTAGGAGAGAAAGAAGCCGAACTATTACGAGATTACCCCCAGTTTGTGAGATGAGGACACCTCGCGTTTTTCAAGTGGGAGAGAATGTAAGATTCCTCCCAGCCTCTCAAGATGTCCTCTATCTTCCCCTGTAATCAAATCCCTCTTCAGATATATAAAAGATCTTGTTTCTACCTATTTTGGCTTATAGAGAGAAAATGTTCTAGAGAGAGGTTATTCAGATTTTAGATATTTTTGGATGGAAAAATATCTCTTCTTATTAAAATAAATTCCCCCGAAACAGAAGTTCAAAAAGATTTTTAGAAGGTACATTAGAAATCAATTATAATGTGTTCAAAAGGCCTTATCCTAGGGGTCCAGATTTTTTAAAAATTTTAAATTAAGGTTTTGAGGGGCCAATCACATTCATCAAAATGTGTGGAGGAGATAAATAGAAGAAATAAAGAAAATCCCCCCAAAAATGAGTAAATACTCGCATAAGATAAAGTAAAAAATTGACCAAACTGATCTGGAAAATTCTAGAATCGGTTTGCTTGGTTAGAAGCTCACTTTTTTCTATAAATAGAAGCCTCCCCCTTTTTTGAAGCTTAGTAGTGTTTTATGCATTGTTACTCTACTCCTCCTAGAGCCAAAAACTATGAATTTATTAATAATTCATTAGTTTTTTACCATTCTCTCTTCTAAAGAATTGGTGGCCACTCTTGTTGCAAACAAGAGTAGATCCCTCAAACCATCAAGCCAAAGGAAAGCTCCCAAAAATTCATGAAAGTTAGAAATCCTACTTTTTCTTTATTCTTTTAATGGTTTTCTAATTTTTGTTATCTTTAAAATGATAAATTGATGCTATGCGTTGGTGGAAAGGCTTTGCCCCTCTCTTCATTCTTAAATTCAGCCTTTCTTTATCCTAGTTAAGTAATCAAATTATTAGAATTAAACTTTTCATATTGTTTCTCTTTTAAAAGTGGAATTCGATTAGTTTAGAATGCTTTAAACCATTTGGGGATAATTTTTAAGTAATTTAAGGTTAGGAAAATTTGAAAAATGGTCAGCCATAGAAAGGAGGTTATGGCAAAATTTTCTTAAGTTTTGTGAAATAAATTTTATCTTTTATTATTCAAAAAGAGTAATCCCCATCGTTTGTGTATTCTAAAAGTGTTACTTTCATTCTAGGCATAGAAAAATGCATAGTAGAAATATTTTTATTATAAAAGTGTTATCTCCATTAAAATTAAATTCTATGCATAGAAAGATGCATATTGATTATTTTTTTAATTATAAAAGAGTGATTTTCATTAGATTTAAATTCTATGCATAGAAAGATGCATATTGATTATTTTTTTAATATAAAAGAGTGATTTTCATTAGATTTAAATTCTATACATAGAAAGATGTATATTGGATTAAAAAAATTTAATATAAAAGAGTGATTTTCATTAGATTTAAATTCTATACATAGAAAGATGTATATTGGATTAAAAAAATTTATTATAAAAGTATTTCTTTCATCAATATTGAATTTTATGCATAAAAGAATTTTCTTTATTATAAAAGTGTTACTTTCATCAATATTTATTATTATTCTAAAAGTGTTACTTTCATCAATATTGATTTTTATGCATAAAATGATGCATAAAAGTTTTTTTTTAATTATAAAAGTGTTACTTTCATCAATATTGATTTTTATGCATAAAATGATGCATAAAAGAATTTTTTTACTATAAAAGTGTTACTTTCATCAATATTGATTTTTATGCATAAAATGATGCATAAAAGATTTTTTATTATTATAAAAGTGTTACTTTCATCAATATTGGTTTTTATGCATAAAATGATGCATAAAATATTTTTTTATCATGAAAGTGTTACTTTCATCAAAATTGATTTTTTTAATGCATAAAAGGATTTTTCTTTTATATAAAAGTTTTATTTCCATAGAAGTTGGATTTTATGCATAAATAGATGCATACAAAATTTTTATATCAAAATAAGAGTTCTCTTTAATCCTATGTTTAAATCCCATGAATATTGGAAAATGAATAAGTAAATACTCAGTGAAGGAAAATTATGTCGTTTCATATTCTCTAGGAGGGTAATGAGAAAATTCAAAAAAACTATCGAAGTCAGAATTTTAGATAAATGATTAACTTATTTCTCATGGGAATTCGTACTAGTTTTGAATTCAGTTAAGCAAACTAATCAAGGACCGCTTCGTCGGCCCTCGCCCATCGTACACCAGAAGCACACCATTTTACACCATACCCAGGCTGGTCAAGACTTGGGTAGGTTTTTGCCGCATGAGTCATCCGTTGAACACTACTCGCCAATTGTTGCAACCGAACTTCCCTTAGAAAACACATATACCAAATGCTCCCTCCAGCATTCTGGCGTAAGACAGTCCTTTAAGAAAACATGGTTTCTATGCAAGTTTTCAGTTTTGATTTTCTTTTGAATACAATGAGTATATCTTAATTCCGTATCACAAGACTTCTAGATCACAGGTCTCGATTTCCAAGCAAAATTTCTCGAATTCTGAATTCTTGATCCTTATATCAAATTCAAAGGTCTCAACTTAGATTTAGATTCGGTGGGTGATTTGAGTGTAGAATACTGAACTGGTCACATCGTCTTTTCTTGAAACTGACAAAGGAGTTACGTCTTGGTTAAAGTCTGATTCAGGATTTGAGTCTGGAAAGGTTCTCCCTGAACTATCTTTCTCGAAGGGTAATATTTCAATTACTACTTTACTGAAGTGAAGTGCCAAGACACCTAAGGAGGATCCTGGAGGGTTCTGACCAGGCGATGCACGGGCTCGCGGTGCTTAGGACACCCATGTGTATGTCGTGGAAGATATATATATGTATGATGACAAGAAAATTATTGTAATCTGTTATTGGATCTCGTTGCTGACTTGCTGGTCTCAACGGAGAGTCCAGAGTGATACTGTTTTGTGAGAAACAAGGATTGAATGGAAATTTTAAGTTATGACATCTGTAACCATTAATCTGTTATTGGATCTCGTTGTTGCTGACTTGCTGGTCTCAACAGAGAGTCCAGAGTGATACTGTTTTGTGAGAAACAAGGATTGAATGGAAATTTTAAGTTATGACATAATTGTTTGTCAATGGATTGTTTTATAAATTAAAGTTTAAAGAGGAGTGTGTGCGTATCTGTATTCTAAAGCAAAAGTTAAGAAAGGCATTCAATTATGGGTGGGTGAGTACTTGTCTGGTTCTACCAATTCCAGTGGTTGGGCGGTGGCTAACCCATGGGGTAAGCTAGAATCAGTAGAGTTTTAATAATAAAATTGATCAATAGGAATACCCTTAGAACTCGAATAGTTAAATAATAACCTCAAGGCTTCTCAAATGAATAGATCAACGGCTGTGCCTGATTCAATTAGGAAAAAAGCATTGATTCCTTCAAGTTAAGTCTGTAATAATTTCCCTTCTATCTAGTTTATTCAGATGAAGGTTAGTTTAGTATCTTGACCTCATTAGAAAAATTCGTTAAGAAATTCAAAATGGTGGAATCGTCCCCGTTTTTCGAGCATGGGAAATTTTCTCGGTTTTAGTTTTTGGAATGACCACTAGCTTAGTCTCGTGCCCGAACATTCGAGGGCGAGGCCCCGAGTGGGAAACCCTGCCCCATGCAAGAGGGAGCTGCTTTTGCTGTGCCAGCAACAATCGGGAATCCGTTGCGCGGAGGGGGCTGTGGGATCTCACATTTTCAAAACACTGACCCGAGAGCACTTTACAGATTTCCCTTCTCATTTCACAGAGGCTGGCCCCTCCTCCCCTTATGCATCTCATCAAAACACACTAGACCCCCTCATTTTATAGAGGTCAGACCCTCCCCCCTCATGCATCTCATCAAAACACACTAGACACCCTCCACCACTGGGTGAGGTCAGCAGGCAATTTTAGATCCAGCCAAGCATACACAGAGAGTGTACATGCAGCCCATGCCAATGTGCCCAATTTTACACTAGCCTTTTTACACATGGCCAGGGAGTTAATCACTCACATGATAGATTGTATCTACCGTCAATAAGAGGTGGCCACAGTTTCACAATGGGAGATGTTGGCCTAGGCGCAGGAGAGGCAGATCTCTGAAGATCTCTACAACATCAACCTGCATAACCTCTAGCTGCATAATAAGATTGATGAAAAGGAGCAGCATCTTGGACATGACATTGCCAAGATCATAGAACTTCAGCACAGCAGCAACTCCATGCCCATGAAGTTGCTTAGAGGGCCCACCACAAACTCTCTATCATAGAGACCCTTACACATGACTCCCAAGATAGAGCACAAGCTGCGGAAGAGGCCCTTGCACAGACAAAGCTAGATTTCTAAAGATACAGGGAGATCTCAGAAGATACCATCCACGAGATGGAGGACACTTGGGAGAAGCCAAAGTGAGAGCTGCACAACCGCCACCCAGTCCCTCTACTCCCTCCTCTAGCACCATGGATCGGAAGGTCGATGCCCTTATGGATATAGCCAGTACTTGCCCTCCCCCCACAAAGCCCCTTCCAACTCATCAACCTTCATTACAGGAGCATCAAGCTCAACCTACTCCAACACAATATCTTTTTGGATGAGCCACTCTCCCACCAAACCTACACCTATCTCCTCACCAAGCTCCCTATCACCAGCATCACCCTCATTCCCCACTTTTACTTCTAGGGCCTCATTTTTTTCACCCACCCCCTTCTACGAGTTACCTCCCCACCCTCTCCAAGCCATATTCATTAGTTGGAGTCACCTCCTTCACTTCGGTTTTCTATCTGACGCAGTTGCTGTTATAGACCTCTCTGTCCCATAAGGTCTATGTCCATACCCCTACCCCTCTTAGAGGATGACCGATGCCTTACAACATCTACATGGCAAGGGATGGCAAAGCCTACCTCTCCCTCTACACTAATGCCCTTCCCCCTTATTTAGCAAGTTGGCCTCCTTATACTATACCACCAATGTCATGAGCAAATGGAGGTCATGACAAACCACTAGAATCTTCCAGTTTGACGACTCCCATGTTGCATTCGCACTAGAATTCACCTTCAAGGAAGCAGTAGAGCTGAAGCATTTTTTCGA